>NC_137798.1:79341210-79571210 GCF_963383645.1 Muscardinus avellanarius | reverse complement strand
TATAAGTAAGCATTTTGAAAACAACAGGGAGTGACATGGTAGAGTAGGAGGGCTATGTTACTTTGGGTTGGATGTGAAAAAGAGCTAGAGATTTGTTAAGTATAAGCATGGTATGAGCAACCATCATCATGCAGGCTGGTACACGATAGAACACTGAATCCAGATTAAGGCAGAAGTTCCTTTGTATTCTTCCATTCAGAGCCAAGGTGGAATATTAGGTAGACTGCTGGATATAGATTAAATGTTAATGAGATGTAGAAAGGCCAGAGGGGTGGAACCCAGAGGCTTTCTACCTCCAGGCTATACTCCCGGACCTTTTTTATATTTTATTTGGAAATGGTCTCACTAGGTTGCTGAAAGCCTCACTAAGTAGCTGAAGCTGGCTTTGAACCTGTGCGATCCTCCTGTCTCAGCCTCCCAAGCACGGGGATTACAAGCGTGTGCCACCACGCCTGGCCCCATTCTACCAATTCTATCTTCCCCCTTTATTTGCTATCCTTATTTTAGTTAAAAACCTGGAAGTGAATCTCCTGAACTTTTAAATCCACCTTCCCAACAATATCCCAGCTGATCACAAAGGTCTGAATGTCTCTGTCTGAACCTCCTCTTCACTCATACTGTCTCAGCCACTTCTTAGAACATAAATTGCCTCCCAACTGATCTCCCTATCTCCAGTCTTTATCTTCCACATTGTCATCAGAGTTCTTTGCAAAATATCATTTGGGTCTTGTCCACGCTGCCCATATTCATTATCTGGTCTGGGCACTTGAGCAAAAGGCTTTATTATGCCTCCAATCCCAGAGGCAGGGAGATCATAAATTCAAGTCCAGCATGCACAATTTAGTGAGATTCTGTCTCAAAATGAGCTTGGAATGGGGTGTGGTGGCACACACCTGTAATACCAGTACTTAGGAGGCTGAGACAGGAGAATCACAGGTTCTAAGCCAGCTTCAGCAACTTAGCAAGACCCTGTTGCAAAAATAAATAAGGTGTGGTGCATGCTTGTAATCCCCACATTCGGGAGGCAGAGACTAGAGGATCACAGTTCTGGGACAACATCAGCTACTTAGCAAGGCCCTTCGCAACTCAGTAAGACCCTGTTTCAAAAATAAAAGGACTACAAAATAGGACTAGGGGTGTAGCTCAGGGGTACAGTGTCCCTGGGTTCCATCCCCAGTACCACAAAAAAATAAAAATAATTAATTAAAATTAAATAAAATTATTGTGTATTTAAAATAATAAAATAAATAAATAAAACAGGGTTAGAGATACAGTTCAGGTAGAATGCCCCTGGGTTCAACCTTCAGTTCCCTGATCCCCAACACAGAAACACAAAATGCTGGGGATGTATCCAGGACTTCCTCCAGGAACTTGAGACATATAGTCACTAAACACATATTCTCCTCTCTTTAAAAAAAAAAAAGCCAGGAATCCCCCATTTGGGGGAGGAGAGCTGCTTTATTCTCTATCTTTCTTTAACTTAAACTTTCATATTTCTATACCCTTCACTAGTCTTGGACTTCATCGTGGAGAGCCACTAGACAAGAACCCTAATAAGAGGAGATACCCCTGTTTCAATACAAGTAGTAATAATATAAAATAAATTAAAAATAAATAGGGCTGGGGGTGTAGCTCAGAGGTAGAATGTCCCTGGGTTCGATCCCCAATACAAAAAAAAAAAAAAAAAAAAAGTGACTGGGTAAGGGCTAATTAATTGGGTGATGTGTGCATGTATGTCTCCATCATCTTTTATCCCATTAAGATGTATGACTACAATGCACCAATAAAAAATTTTTAAAAAGTGCCCAAATACATAGAAAATATTTAGCATAGTGCCCAGAACGTCACACTCAACAAATATAGTTCTTACCTTTGTGATATAGGTCATATTCCCACAATTTCATTAAGAAGAAAAGGCAAGGCTTGGTGGTGCACCCTTGTAATCCCGGGAGTTGGGAAGATTGAGACAGAAAAATCGCAGGTTCCCAGCCACCCTTAGCTACCTGGTGAGGCCCTCCGCAGCTTAGTGAGACCCTGTTTCAAAATAAAGAATAAAATAGGGCTGAGAGTGCAGCTCGGAGGTAGAATGCCCCTGGGTTTCATCCCCAGTACCACTAAAAAAAAAAAAAAAAGTTTGTTTATGTTAAGTTGCTCACGGGCACATAATTGAAGAGCCGGTGTTGTTCCCTGTATCATAGTTCTCTTGGCGGTTTGAGAACAGAGCACATCCTACTGCAGATTCTCTATTCCTAAATGCCGTTTCTAGCACCTAGTGCTCAAAAGAGTATTTCTTGAGAGAAAGCAGAATATCAAAATCCAGAAAAAACACAGCAGAATGTTGAATCTGAAAAAAGAGAAGTGAGCGGAGTCAGGAGAGTTGATATGTATTTTTGGAGTTCTGAGGAAGAGGAAGGAACCAAGAACTGGGGCCGCTGAGGTGACAGGAGGCCAGTACTTGAACTGGCTATCATATCTTTACCATAATGACTACACTACCTCTTTCTCAACAAGATCGCTGCCCAACGTTGGAGGGGCCTGCTTCCCCTGGCTCTTGCGACAGGCCTGGAGCCAGGAGGCTGGACGACCTCTGGACCAAGAAGCGGTATGGGAACCCGGCCAGGGATGCAGGGAAGCAGCCCCTGGAGGGCGTCCGGTCGGCGACGCCCTTGACCCCGCGGAGGGTCGTCGGCTCCACGCGGCCCCCACCACGCTCCGGCCACCCGGACGCGGGGCCACGGTTTCCCGGCCGGCCCCAGGACTGAGGGACTAACCGAGTGGACGAGCGCAGGCGGGGAAACCTCGGGGGCCGGAAGCGCCGAGATCTGCTTCCGGGTCAGGGGGCAGGAGCCACCATGGAACCTCGCGGGGCTGTGGGGCTGACGGCACCGCGGGCCGGCGACTGAAGCGAGTGGAGCGCTGCGAGGTCAGCGCCGCCGGGAAACGCAGGCCGGTCCCGGACAGCCGCCGCCGCCGCCGCCATGTCGGTGCTGGGCGAGTACGAGCGACACTGCGACTCCATCAACTCGGACTTTGGGAGCGAGTCCGGGGGTGGCGGGGACTCGGGCCCGGGGCCCACTGCCAGTCCCGTGCCGCGGGCCGGCGGCGGCGCGGCGGAGCAGGAGGAGCTGCACTACATCCCCATCCGCGTCCTGGGCCGCGGCGCCTTCGGGGAGGCCACGCTGTACCGCCGCACCGAGGTAGCGGCCCTCGGCTCCGGCCGCTGCCGGGCCGCCCCGACCCCTGCTTCCCGCTCCAGCCTTCCAGCCCCCGCCTGCACCGGGCTTTCTCCGCGTTCCTGTTCATTTGATGTTTAGACACCCGCAGAGTACATGTCTCAGGGCTTCCTCCTGCACTAGAAATTGGTTAGATCACTGATTTCACTCACTGGTCATTTTTGTTAAACCTGGGGAAATTGAGCAAATCACCCAGTCGTCCCATGAGTTTTAGTTTCTCCATCTGTAAAATGGATTTAGTGACACCTTAAAAGTCATCTTAATTTTTTTAAAGATTAGTTTGTGAATCAAAAGTGCTTTAAAAACTGTTAAGTGGAAGTGGTATACGAGTGTGAGGTGTTACCAAAACTTCCTTCCTCTCTCAGGTTGCATAGTTCCTTCAAGGTCCGGATGGGAGGAGATGCATAGCTTCAAAATATCCACACCAGCTGCAGGTTTTGTCATTAAGTTGAGAAGTGATAACTCAGTTGGAGTTGTGTGTGTGTGTGTGTGTGTGTGTGTGTGTGTGTGTGTGTGTGTGTGTGTTTTTCTCGAACATCACAGAGGTGATCATTTTGTGTTGGTTTTTTCAGTCATGTTTATCATGCAGCATTTATGCATGGGGAACACTTTTTGGTTTACCTTTAGTTCTTTTTTTTTTTTTTTTTTTTGTACTGGGAATTGAACCCAGAGGTCTTCTACTTCCAAGCTACAACCCCACCCCTATTTTATTTCTTTTTTGGAAACAGGGTCTCACTCGGTTTCTGAGAGCCTCCCTAAATCGATGAGGCTGGCTTTATATCTGCCATCCTCCTGTCTCAGCCTTCCCAGTACTGAGATTACAAACATGTGCCACTAGTCGGGCAATCTTTAGTTCTTAACTACTGTGAGAACAAAGACCCCTTTGAGTACCCAACCTAAGCAAAATAATCTTACCTCCTTCCATCCACATTTGCACATGTACACATCCTTTGCACAAAATCCATGGATTACTGACTCCCAAATTAAGAATCTACTAATTTAAGCCGGGCGTGGTGGCACACGTTTATAATCCGAGCCTTCGGGAAGCTGAGAACAGAGGATCACTGTTCGCAGACAGTCTCAACTACTTAGGCTCCCTGCAGCTCAGTGAGACCCGGTTTCAAAATAAAGAATAAAAAATAGGGCAGGGGCTGTAACTCAGAGGTTGAATGCCCCTGGATTTCATCCCCAGACGCGAAAAAAAATAAGAAGAATCTGTACTAATTTAAAACCCTGTAGCAGTGATTCCACTTGCAAAAAACCAACTATAAGTTGGATTTGATCACTGGGTTTTTAAAACTTTAGCTCTAGGATAAACTTAATGAGAACTTGCTGGGGTTACTGAAGGTGATTCATCCATCAGTGATCCATCTGTTGTCTGTTCCAAGCCAGCATATGTTGTTTTGGTTTTGCTGTGCCAGGAATTGAATCCTGGTCTTTGCACATGGTAGGAAAATGCTCCACCACTGAGCTGCACTCCCATCCCCCAGCATAAGATTAAAACTGTAAGATGAAGAGGAGAGGTGATTTTGAGAGAATTATCTTTAAATGTTTTTATCCTTATATGGTATCACTGTAGGATGTTATAGTTACTCTTAGTAGTTCATTTTCTTTTCCTCAATATGAGAAAGAGGGGACAAGCATTATTATTCCTGTTTATTAGAGAAATGGACAGTGTATTTAACTGACTTGCACACTATCTTGGACTAGGACTAGTTTCATTTCTCCTATTGAACTTGATTCCTACTTAAATTTTATTATAATTACCCAGAACTGTATAGTGCTCTCCATATCGCCAAATATTAGATCTGTGAAATTAAGAAGACTTAATTAGCAGACTTTTCCCTCTAGAAGACTTTATTGCAGTGAGAAAACAAGTTAGCCATATTAAATAGCATTTCATTGTGTATGCATATAAATGAAAAGAATGGACAAATATCATTTCAGTGCATGAGTATTGAAATTAAGGGAATGATTATAGTAAAATGTTCACCAGTGTTTTTTTTTGTTGTTGTTGGTTTGTTTTTTGTTTTTTTTTTTTTTGGTGTGGTACTGGGGATTCAACCCAGAGGCATTCTACCTCCAAGTTATACCCCCAGACTGGTTTTGTTTTTCTTATTTGGAAACAGGGTCTTGCAAGGTTGCTGAGAGCCTCACTAAATTGCTGAGGGTGGCTTTGAACCTGTGATCCTCCTGTACTCCCAAGTACTGGGATTATAGGCGTGCACCACCATGCCCAGTTTGTAAAGTTTCCTTTTGTGAGGGCAGAGGCATTCAAAAAGATGGGGAAGGTGGTTTAGGTAGGGATACTTGTGGGCTGTGAAGCAATATCAGTAAATAACAGTAAAGTATTAAAGATATGGTGGAAAGAGAATAGACATGAGGAGCTACAGGTAAGTTTTCAATAGAGAAAAACATGATACAAGTATAGACAGGAGATTATAAACATGCAAAATGGGCCATGACTTATTCTTATCCAGAAAGGGTAAATGAAAGTCACTGGGGAAGCGAGGCAAGTTTAGTATTCTTTATTTTTTTAACAGGAAGCTGTGGTCAACTGTAGATAATGCTAGCCAATTCTTCTCCAATATTCAAACTCTATAGCAACCTCCTTGATAACTACCTATTTTCTAGCAACCCTCAGTAGAATCTTTGAGATCTGCTACCATCCTGTATTTTTACTTGGAACTTTCATTAGTGCAAATTATGTATAGCAACAAAGTAAGAAGTTTAAGTAACTAAGTAATCTTAATGCTTTACTTTTCCCAGTTCTGCAATAAAATATAATGTTCAGTCATATGCAGAACCTTTAACCAAGGTCTATTTAAAGGAAAAAATAAAAAGAGTCAATCTTTGCCCCTCTAGGAAGTTTTCTTTCTAGGCTTATAGATCTGGGTGTGGATTCATTCAGTGCCAGGCAAGAGGAAAGCACAATACCTCCGTTACTGTGTTGTAGGATGACTCACTGGTTGTGTGGAAGGAAGTTGATTTGACCCGGCTGTCTGAGAAGGAACGTCGTGATGCCTTGAATGAGATTGTTATTCTGGCGCTGCTGCAGCATGACAACATTATTGCCTACTACAATCACTTCATGGACAATACCACCCTGCTGATTGAGTTGGAATATTGTAACGGTAAAGTTTAATTCAGTGGAACTTCCTCCACCAGACATTCTTCTTATGCCCATACTTACCTTGAGGGAAAAGTAAAAGAAAAGGCGTATACAGTGATAAAACTTTAAATGGATTTTTAAAGTTTAAGAGAAATAGTTAAGGCTTTAGAGAGTGCTGAAGTGATGCACAAAATAAGGGAAGGAATTTCTCCAGGCATATTCAAATTCGTCCTTATGATTATCTCCATTTTTTTTTCATTTGGATTTTACATTTTTTGTCAAAATTTTTCCTAATTAAATGATATTAGCCAGGCGTGGTGGCGCATGCTTGTAATCCCAGCACTTGGGAGGCTGAGACAGGAGGATCGCACAGGTTTGAAACCAGAAACCAGCGTCAGCTACAGAGTGAGGCTCTTAGCAACTTAGTGAGACCCTGTTTCCAAATATATAGAATAGGTCTGGGAGTATAGCCCGGAGGTAAAAAGCCCCTAGGTTCCACCCCCAGTAACACCAAAAAAAAAAAAAAAAAATGATATTAGAGACACAGTATGGTTTGGCACCACTTGATGTAATATATAATGATTTTTTTTTTTTTTTTTTGCGGGTCTGGGGATGGAACCCAGGGGTATTCAACCTCTGAGCTACACCCCTTGCCCTATTTTTTTTTATTCTTTATTTTGAAACAGTGTCTCACTAAGTTGCAGAGGGCCTCACTAAGTAGCTAAGGCTGTCTGCGAACCACAATCTTCCAGTCTCAGCCTCCCAAATGCTGGGATTACAAGCATGTGCCACCACACTAATGAAATCTTATAGACGATATTTACTATATTGACTTCAGCTAAAGTTATCCTATTGAAAAGATCATAACTGAATGAAAATGGTAGTGAAACATGGCTTATTTGTCTGATCTGTGATTTTTTTTTTTTTTTTTTTTTTTGCGGGTCTGGGGCTGGAACCCAGAGGCATTTGACCTCCGACCTACACCCCCTGCCCAATTTTTTATTCTTTATTTTGAAACAGAGTCACACTGAGTTTAGAAGGGCCTCAGTAAGTAGCTGAGGCTGTTCAAGAACCGTGATTCTCCAGTCTCATCCTCCCGAAAGCTGGGATTACAAGCGTGAGCCACCACACCTGGCTGTGATCTGTGTTTCCTTTGAACAATTTTGCTTACAAGATTGCGCTATTGCCTGCTTATTAGAAAAGTAGAAAGGGACATATGTTTTCTCTAATATGCCCAAACTAGGGAGCATTGGGGAAACTAGAGGGACTCCAGATAATGGAGGGGAAATCTCAGCAAAGCTAGAATGGAAGGATAGGAGAGGAAGAAGGCTAAGGTTGATTAATGGAGGAGCTTTATCCGAATATGTGTAAAAGTGTGAATATAGTATGGTTAACCTCAACACTCATTATTGGGGGGATACTAAGCACAGTCTAAATGTATACCATTTTCAATTTGTTCCACATATAAATAAAATTAAAGAAAAGTAGACTAAACCCACATCCCAAGTTTCACCACCTTTAGCTTTGTAACCTTAGGCAAGAAAATGTTCTGTGCTTTGGTTTCCTCATTTAATTAAGTATTTTGGTTATAGTATCTACCTTCTAGGGTTACATTAAATGAATTTGAGCTGGGTATGGTGGGTATGCCTATAATCTCAGTACTTGGGAGGCTGAGGCAGCAGGATTGCAAGTTCAAGGACAGCCTCAGCAAGTAGTGAGATTCTCATCAACTTAGCGAGACCCCATTTCAAAATAAAATAGGGCTAGGGGGTGTAGCTTAGAGGTAGAATGCCCCTGGAGTTCAATATCCAGTACCACAATAATTAATTAACTAACTAATTAATTTGTAAATCCCATAATATAGGGATTGGTATATAGCAAGTATACAACACATACTTAATTTTTTTTTTTCTTTTGTGGTACTAAGGATGGAACCCAGGGGCATCCTACCTCTAGCGACACTCCTGGCCCTGTTTTTTAATCCTTTATTTTTTTAAATAGAGTCTCACTGAATTGCAAAGGACCTCACTAAGTAGCTGAGGCTATCCAAGAACCACGATCCTCCAATCTCAGCCTTCCAAATGCTGGGATTACAAGTGTGTGCCACCATGCCCAGCTAAATTTTGTTTGTGTGTGTGTGTGTGTGTGTGTGTGTGTGTGTGTGTGTGTGTGTGGTTTTGGGGATTGAACCTAGGAGCATTCTACCTCTGAGCTACACCCCCAGCCCTATTTTTTCTTATTTATTTTTGAAACGAGGTCTCATTAAGTTGTGGAGGGCTTCAGGAAGTAGTTGAAACTGGCTTTGAACCTGCAATCCTCCTGTCTTAGCCACCTAAATACTGGAATTTCAAGCATGTACCACCACGCCCAGCTAAACTTTCTTGTCTAGAACCTTGTATTTCTTGATTGTTTCTGGATTTGAGCAACTCTAAATATAGGAGATTATATTAGAAATGTTTGAAGTAACCGAAGTGTTAAGTAGTTGACTTCCTTTGTGGTTAGGAGGAACTAGAACAAATGATACTTTTGTTTGGCACTGGAGATGGAACCCAGGGGCATTCTTCTGAGCTATACCCCCAGCTCAATTTTTTATTCTTTATTTTGAAACAGAGTCTCATCAAGTTCTAGTGAGCCTCACTAAGTAGTGGAGGCTAGGGGTGGGGGGAAGAATCATGATCCTCCTGTTTTAGCCTCCCAGGTACTGGCATTAAAAGCATGTACCACCATACTCAGCTTCAAATGATACATTATTAAAAGTACAAGTTACTAAATTGCAGAGGAATAAAAGTTGCAAAAATTTAGTCAGGGCAGGGCATGGTGGTTTACACCTATAATCCCAGTATTTGGTAGGATGAGACAGGAAGATCACAGGTTTAAGGCCAGCTTCAGCAATTTAGCAAGACCCTCTCGACAATTTAGTGAGACTCTGTTTCAAATTTTATTTATTTATTTATTTATTTATTTATTTATTTATTTATTTATTTATTTATTGTGGTACTGGGGTTCCTGGAAGCCCTTCTACCTCCGGGCTACACTCCCAGACCTATTTTATATTTTTTATTTGGAAACAGGGTCTCTTAAGCCAGTGAGGCTGGCTTTGAACCAGCGTGATCCTCCTGTCTCCGCCTCCCAAGCGTGGGGATTACAAGGATGCGCCACCACGCCCAGCTTCAAAAAAAAAAAAAGCATAGTGGCACATGTTTGTAATCCCAATACTGAGACAGGAAGATCCTGGTTTGCAGCCAGCCTCAACTACTTAGGCCCTTGAAATTTAGTGAGACTCTCTTTCAAAATAAAGAATAAAAAATTGGACTGAGGATGTAGATCAGAGGTAGAATGTCCCTAGGTTTAATCCCTAGCACCAAAAAATAAATAAATAAAAATTTAAAAGGCTGGGGTTGTATCTAGAGATAGAATGTCTCTGGATCAACCCCAGCACCAAAACGATAACTTATGTAAGGCCAAAATGTAAGTTGCACCTGAGGATAGAAAGTAAAATGAACCATGATCATTTGCAATCTGTATTACTTGATACTCCTTAGGAAGAAATTAGTAAGTTTTAACTAGATTGGAAACAGTCTAGGGGTGGACCCTAAATTTTGGAAAATCTTTTCAGTGAGAAATAGGAAGAAAAAGTTGTTGATACGTACCTTGTATATATAAAGCATTGCATCACAGGTGTAACCCAAATAGTCTAGTGGTCACTGGAAGAGTTATTACAAAAATATTTCAGATTCCTTAAAAGGAAGTTCTGGAGAAGTAAATCATCTGACTCTGAAGCTGTCTCATAATTGTGATATTACAGGAATGGTCTTTACTCTTATCTTTTCTAAAAATGCCATATTTCCCATTTTTGTCTTTTTTTTTGGCAGTACTGGGATTGAACCTGGGGGCATTCTACCTCTGAGCTACACCTCCAGCCCTGTTTTTTTGGTTTTTTTGTTTTGTTTTGTTTTATCCTTTATTTTGAAACAGGGTCTCACTAAATTGCAGAGGGCATCACTAAGTAACTGAGGCTGGCTGCAAATCTGCGATCCTCCTGTCTCAGCCTCTGAAGTGCTGGGATTACAAGCATGTGCCACCACACCCAGCTGGGAGGGCAGTCTTTGAAGAATGTTTCTAATATAGTTTTGTATTCATGTAAAAAGCCAACAGGGAAGAAGTCCTTTCTTTTAGAGAGGAAGCAAAATTTTTCATTTTTTGTGTTAACTTTTAAAACCCTATTTAATACAAGAGCCCAAGCTTTGATCTCTATTTAGGAATTCAAATCTGTTTCTTGTTTAATTGCAGGAGGGAACCTGTATGACAAAATCCTTCGTCAGAAGGACAAGTTGTTTGAGGAAGAGGTAATTCATACGTCTCTGGAAGGAAGCTAGAATTATGATGTTGTAATTCTTGCATTCTAGTTCTGTATTTACTCTTCCAGCAATGAAGAGTGTCTTCTTTCCTTTTGTTCAGACTCCTTCCAGGCTCATTCATGAGATAGAAAACCTCTAACAAGGAAGCTGTGTATAGCTGCTTCCTAAACAGTTTACCTCCACGCCATGATTCACTAGGGGCTTGCCTTCCTGGCTCTATACTGCACACTGGTATACCCAGTTTTCTATACCTTTGCATTCTTCCTGGATTTCTTTCCACAAGTCTGCTTCACCGTACTATATTTTATAACAACACTGGAACTATTTTATGATGACCTGCTTTTTCTTTTTACCTGTCCACTTTTCTATGCCTATTCAACCTACAAGCAAAAGATGTCATGTTGAATCATAACCTCTAAGTGCAGCTACTTTTGTTTTTTCATGTGCTTGCTTACTTAAATGGAGTTTTTTTTGTTTCCAAACCAAATGTAATTTTGTCTCTGCAGATGGTGGTGTGGTACCTTTTTCAGATTGTTTCAGCAGTGAGCTGTATTCATAAAGCTGGAATCCTTCATAGGTAATGAGTAAAAAACGTTATGGGAAGGATTTCTTCCTCCTTGTCCAGTTCTCACTCTAGGTGCCTCCCATCAGCACTTTTCAGTTAATTTTCTTGATTAAGCAGTCAGGGATTTTTCCAGTGATATAATTAGGACAGGAAAGAGTGTGTAATGAGGAATGTTATCTTTACTTTCCGAGGTTAACCATGCTTGTGATCTAGGAAGAAACTCCTCAGTGTCCTGCATACCACTACTCATTTCTTTTTCTCTTTTCTTTTTGGGGTGGGGAGGACGGGGTACTGGAGATTGAATCCATGGGCATTCTGCATCAGAGCTATACTCCCAGCCGTGTGTGGTGTGGTGTGGTGTGGTGTGGTGTGTGTGTGTGTGTGTGTGTGTGTGTGTGTGTGTGTGTTTTAAACAGTCTTGCTAGGTTGCTGGGAGTTGCACTGACTTGCTGATACTCCTTGAACCAGTGATTCTCCTGTCTCAGCCTCTCAAGTACTGAGATTATAGGCATGTACTACCATGCCCAACTCATTTCTTTTAGAGGTATCTTAGAGTTTAGTATATTAATTAATCAGAAAAGCCTAGAAAATGCTATAAGAAGTAGCATTAATTTGGTTGGAATTGAATTCAGAACATCTTCTCTGAGCAGTAATAATTAGCAGTTTTTCATTTTGTAATTAAGTTCTTTTAATTTAAATAAATACCTATTTGTACAATTAATTGTACTTTTTTGTGTGAGGTACTAGGGATTGAGCCCATGGGCATTCCACCTTTGAACTACAGCCCCAACCCTACTTTTATTCTTCTTTTTGAAACAGGGTCTCGCTAAGTTGCAGGGGACCTCACTAAATAGCTGAGGCTGGTCATGAACATGTAGTCCTCTCGTCTCAGCTTCCCAAATGCTGGGATTACAAGCATGCACCACCATGCCCTGCTTAATTGTACAATTTTAACAAGTTTTTACTTGATAAAAATTAGGGGTAACAAAACAAATTTCTGTTCATTTCTAGCTATTGAAGAGAACCGTTATAAGAATGCTTTCATATCATACCCTTAAGTGAGTCATTAACCATTCACAGCAATTTTCTTTTCTTTTCTTTTTCTTTTTTTTCTTTTTTTTTCTTTTTTTTTTTTTTTTTTTTTTTTGGTACTGGGGATTGAACCCAGAGGCATTCTACCTCCCAAGTTATACCCCAGCCTGATTTTATTTCTTACTTAGAAACAGGGTCTCACTAAGTTATAGAGGGCCTCACCAAGTTGCCAAGGCTGGCTTCAAACCTACAATCCTTCTGACTCAGCCTCCTAAGTACCGAGATTACAAGCTTGTGCCACCATGCCCGGCTTGCCAGCAATTTTAATACAGTATTTTGTTGTTGTTGTTGACTTGTCTATTTAGTTTGTGTGTGTGTGTGTGTGTGTGTGTGTGTGTGTGTGTGTGTGTATGTATGTATTATTTTTCGGAAGCCAGAGTGTGAACCAGGCACTGATCATTTTATTTTACATATGGTCAGTTCATCTTTAGAAAAATAGCCAGTAACTGTGGCACATGCCTGTAATCCCAGTACTTGGGAGGCAGAGACAGGAGGATAACAGATTTTATTTAATGCCACTCTCAGATACTTAGTGAGGCTCTCTGCATCTTGGTGAGACCCTGTTTCAAATAAAAAATAAAATAGGGCTAGGGGTGTAGCTTGAAGGTAGAATGCCTCTGGGTTCAATCCCCAATATCGCAAGAAGAAAAAAAAAGCCAGTAACTTACTTAGATGATCTAAAACAACCTAATTATGTTATTACTGAGAATTTAGAAGATTTTTTGGAACTTTGACCAAACCAGGTGTTAATTGCAGTAATATCATAATTCAAGGCATAAGCAGTAAGTAATTTAAAAAGCACTGTACTTTGTAAGAATAGTTGCCTGCACTATTTTTCTCATCTGATTTCCTCAGCTTTCCTTAATGGTGTCAGTGGGATGAGTGACATCCCTATGCTGTGAAGCCCTAGAGAATGATGTTAACTTTCTGCCTTTGCTCCCTAAGTCCCGTCTTGAGTGATAAAGTATGTGTGAAAATGACGACCAGCATATAGGACAGTTGGGATACCATAACAGAATATGAGCATGATAACACATTTTTATTCCGTACTAATCCTGGGCAGGGTGGGAGGTGAAATAAAACAGTTGTCTATATGGACTTAATATGCAGCATCTTTTTTTCAGAGATATAAAGACATTAAATATTTTTCTGACCAAGGCAAACCTGATAAAACTTGGAGATTATGGCCTAGCAAAAAAGCTTAATTCTGAGTACTCCATGGCAGAGACGGTGAGTACAGGTTACTCTTTTTTCAGTTTTTCTTTTCCAGTTTTGTAAGACATGATTATACCCGCTCTATATCTTGCATACTTTTCTCAATATTCTTTTTTTTTGTACCAAAGATTGAAACCAGAGACATTCTAACCTCCAAGTTATATTCCCAGCCCTAATTTATTTATTTATTTATTTGTTTGTTTATTTATTTATTTATTTTATTTGTGTGTGTGTGTGTGGTACTGGGGATGGAATCCAGTGGTGGCAATTCTACCTATGACACCCCCAGCCCTATTTTTTGTTTTTTGTTGTTTGTTTGTTTTTGTGGGTTTAAGGATGGAACCCAGGGGCATTCGACCTCCAAGCTATACCCCGTGCCCTATTTTTTATTCTTTGTTTTGAAACAGGGTCTCACTAAGTTGCAGAGGGCCTCACTAAGTAGCTGAGGCTGTCCGCAAACCACGATCCTCCAGTCTCAGCCTCCCGAATGCTGGGATTACAAGTGTGCACCACCACGCCTGGCCCAGCCCTATTTTTTATTTTTTATTTTGAAACAGGGTCTCACTGAATTGCAAAGGGCCTCCATATGTAGCCGAGGCTGGTCTCAAATCCATATCCTCCTGTCTCAGCCTCCCAAATGCTGGGATTACAAGAATGCGCCACCATGCCTGGCTTCCCAGCCCAGTTTTATTTTTTATTTTGAAACAGGGTCTCACTAAGTTGTGGAGGTCTTCACTAAGTAGCTGATGCTGGCTGCAAACCAGCAGTCCTCCTTTCTCAGCCTCCCAAGTACTAGAATTACAAGTGTGCCTCACCACGCCCAGCTAATGAGAACATTTAACCCCCTCATTAATTTACCATCTCCCCAATGACAGTATTTGACCTTTTCACATTGGTGAACTTTTACTAAGCATGTCTCTGTATGAAGTCTTCAGTAGGCCTTGAGTGCCTAA
The DNA here is from genome assembly GCF_963383645.1 of Muscardinus avellanarius. Classification (NCBI taxonomy): domain Eukaryota; kingdom Metazoa; phylum Chordata; class Mammalia; order Rodentia; family Gliridae; genus Muscardinus; species Muscardinus avellanarius. Next base: position 79,556,682 of record NC_137798.1, on the reverse strand, counting down.
AGCCTGCATGAATCACAGAGCCATGGAGCCTCCCAAGTTAACCACAGTGCCTTTACCACAGATTGCCCTTTTATAATTGGCTCAAGAGATTAGATATGTATAACGTCTCTCCCCATAGTGCCATCATATTATAAAAATCATTTGGGAATCTGCTGATGAATGCTTTATGGATATTATTATCTCTAGTTTCTGGAAAATTTAACCACCTATTGAAATATTAATATATTTATCACAGAAGAGTTTTTAAAAATTGTTTTTGTTGTTGTTTAGCTTGTGGGAACCCCATATTACATGTCTCCAGAGCTCTGCCAAGGAGTAAAATACAATTTCAAGTCTGATATCTGGGCGGTTGGCTGTGTCATTTTTGAACTGCTTACACTAAAGAGAACATTTGATGCTACAGTAAGTTTTATTACCCCCACATTGTCTTTGTGAATGGTATAGGTTGGTTACGTAATTTGATATATCTCTGAGTTTCTTATTTCTTGAACAGAAATCAACTGCAGTCAAAAATAACTTGTAGAGCTGGGTGTGGTGCTGCACACTTGTAATCCCAGCATTAGGGAGGCTGAGACAGGAAGATACAGGTTCACAACTAGCCTCAGCCACTTAGGTCCTTTGCAACTCAGTGAGACCCTGTTTCAAAATAAAGAATAAAAAAAATAGATAGGGCTGGAGGTGTAACTTGGAGGTAGAATGCCCCTGGGTTCTATCACCAGTACCACAAAAAAATAAATAAATAAATGAAATTAAAAAATAACTTGTGCTGGGCATGGTGGCACATGCTTGTAATCCCAGTATTTGAGAGGCTGAGACAGGAGGATCACAAGTTCAAAGTCAGCCTCAACAATTTACTGAAGCCCACTGCAACTTAGTGAGACCCTGTTTCCAAATAAGAAATAAAATCAGGCTGGGGGTTTAGCTCACAGGTAGAATGTCTCTGGGTTCAATCCCTAGTGCCACCAAAAAACAAAACAAAACAAAAAAACGTAGTAAGGCACTGGATCAGTAGTATATCATTAAAATGCTATAAACCTACTTTATCTCCTACTTGAATTTCCCTTTGAAATGACCATAATCACACAGTTTAAGCACTATACTTGAATTTGTTGACTATAATTTTAAAACTGGCTCTAGGGTCAACTGTTCAATGCTGTAGTTTGGAGAAGCCATTTTATTTTTTTACTTCAACTACATCGTGTGGGTGTGGGTGTGTGTGTTGAGGATTGACCAGGGCCTCATACATGCTAGGCAAGCACTCTACCACTGAGCTGTAAGCTGTATATACCTAACCCTTTTTTCTCTTTTTTCACTTTTTTGATTGTTACTGGGGATTGAACACAAGCGCATTTTAACTCTGAACTACACCCCCATCTCTATTTCTTTTTTTTCTTTCTTTCTTTTCTTTCTTTCTTTTTTTTTTTTTTTTGCGGGTCTGGAGATGGAACCCAGAGGCATTTGACCTCCAAGCTATACCTCCTGCCCATTTTTTATTCTTTATTTTGAAACAGGGTCTCACTAAGTTGCGAAGGGCCTCACTAAGTAGCTGAGGCTGTCCGCGAACCGTAATCCTCTGGTCTTAGCCTCCCAAATGCTGGGATTACAAGCGTGTGCCACCACGCCCAGCTCCATCTCTATTTCTTTATTCTTTATTTTGAAATAGGCTCTCACTAAGCGTAGAGGGCCTCACTAAGTACCTGATGCTAGCCTGAACCTGTGATCTCCTGTCTCAGCCTCCCAAGTACTAGAATTAAAAGCATGTGCCACTTTTTTGTTTTTGAAACAGAGTCTTGCTAGGTTGCTGATTTTCTCACTACTTGCTGAGGCTTTCCTTGAGGCTATAGTCTTTGTCTCAACTCCCAAGTACTGGGATTACAGGTGTCCACCTCCACCCCTGACTCCGTGTGTGTGTGTGTGTGTGTGTGTGTGTGTGTGTGTGTTCCAGACACTGGAACACTGGGTATTGAACCCAGGGGCATTTTACCTCTGAGTTGCACCCAGTCCTATTTTTTATTTTGAAACAAGATCTCACTCACAACCCTTTTTGGGGGGAGGGGGTCAGTACTGAGGATTGGACCCAGAGGCAGTCTACCTCCAAGCTATATCGCTAACCCTATTTTTTATTCTTTATTTTGAAACAGGGTCTCATTAAGTTGGGGAGGGCCTCACTAAGTAACTAAAGGTGCTTTGGAACCTAGGATCCTCCTGTTTTAGCCTTCCAAATGTTGGGATTACAAGTGTGTGCCACCACGCCGAGCTACTGCCAGCCCTTTTTTTAAAAAAAAAATTTGAGTTTGGCATGGTGACACACACTTATAATCCCAGTACTTTGAAAGGCTGAGACAATAGAATCAAAGGTTAAATGGCCAGCCTCAGCTACTTAGTGAGACCCTTTGCAACTTTGTGAGATCCTGTTTCAAAAATAGAGAATAACCAGGCGTGGTGGCGCATGCATGTAATCCCAGCCCAGCATTTGGGAGGCTGAGATGGGAGGATCCGGTTTGTGGACAGCCTCAGCTACTTAGTGAGGCCCTCTGCAACTAAGTGAGACCCTGTTTCAAAAATAAAGAATAAAAAATAGGGCTGGGTGTAGTTTGGAGGCAGAATACTCCTGGGTTTTACCCCCAGTACCACATACACAAAAAAAAGGGCTGGAGAGCCGGGTGTGGTGGCACATGCTTGTAATTCTAGCATTTGAAAGGCTGAGACCAGAGAATCGTAGTTTATGGACAGCCTCAGCTACTTAGTGAGGACCTCTGCAACTTAGTGAGAACCTGTTTCAAAATAAAGAATAAAATATATATGGCAGGTAGTGTAGCTCAGAGGTAGAATGCTCCTGGTTCCATCCCCAGCCCCGCAAAAAAAAAGAAAAGAAAAAGGGCTGAGGGTTAATTCAGAGGTAAAATTCCCCTCAATTAAATCCCCAGTACCACAAAAAAGAAGGAAAAACAATTTTTGAGACAAGTTTTAGTTAAGTTGTCTAGGCAGGCCCCAAACTTGAGATTCTCATGGCTCAGCCCTTTTTTTTTTTTTTTTTTTTGGTGGTTGGTGCTGGGGGTTGAACCCAGGGGCATTGAAACAAGGTCTCACTAAGTTGTGGAGGGCCTCGATAAGTAGCTAAGGCCAGCCACAAACCCGGATCCTCCTGTCTCAGCCTCCCAAGTACTAGGATTACAAGTATGTACTACCGTACTACCATGCCTGCCTCAGCCTTCTGAATAGCTGGAATCACGTGTGTGTCACTAGCCCAGCTTACATCTTTTCTTTACCTTTTTTTTCCTTTTCTTAAGTTAAAGTAAATTTAGTAATACCCATTAAAGTGTTTTAATCATTTTATAATGAAAAATCACATACTCTTAATAAAGATTGTCATTGGCATTGTTTTATGGATAATAAATCCCTAGTCTTTTTTTTTTTCTCCTCCTCTAGTAGGGATTTTTTTTTTTTTTTTTTTTTTTTTTTTTTTTTTTTGGTGGTACTGGGGTTCCTGGAAGCCCTTCTACCTCCGGGATACACTCTCACGGGCTACACTCCTAGACCTATTGACCTATTTTTTAACTTTTTTATGTGGAAACAGGGTCTCTTAAGCCAGCAAGGCTGGCTCGGAACCAGCACGATCTTCCTGTCTCCGCCTCCCAAGCGAGGGGATTACAAGCATGTGCCACCACACCCAGCTCTCTAGTAGGGATTGAACTCAGGAGCAATATACCTCTGAGCTATACCCCAAGCTCTTATTTTTTATTTTATTGTATTTATTATTAATTTTGGTGGTACTGGGGTTCCTGGAAGCCCTTCTACCTCTAGGCTACACTCCCAGACCTATTTTATATTTTTATTTGGAAACAGGGTCTCATAAGCCAGCAAGGCTGGCTTTGAACCTGCACAATCCTCCTGTCTTCACCTCCCAAGCGCAGGGATTACAAGCGTGTGCCACCATGCCCACCTATTTTTTATATTGAAACAGGGTCTCACTAAGCTGTTGAGGCTGGCTTTTAACCTGTGATCCTCTTATCTCAGCTTCCCAAGTACTGGGATTACAGGTGTGTACCACCATACCCAGCTTTTCTTTTCTTTCTTTTTTTTTTTTTTTTTTTTTTTTGCGGGTCTGGAGATGGAACCCAGAGGCATTTGACCTCCGAGCTATACCCCCTACCCTATTTTTTATTCTTTATTTTGAAACAAGTTCTCACTAAGTTGTGGAGGGCCTCACTAAGTAGCTGAGGCTGTCTGTGAACCGCGATCCTCTAGTCTCGGCCTCCTGAATGCTAGGATTACAAACGTGTGCCACCACGCCTGGCTTCTTTTCTTTTTTAAGTAAAGTGAAGCCTAATGTAAAGCAGTGCTTCTCAGACTTTAATATACATACAGAATTGCCTAGATATCTTGTTAAGAGCAGATTCTGTTTCAGCAGTCTGAGGTAGGGGCTAATCTTTTGCATTTCTAACAAGCTCACTTGTTTTCTCCATGGACCACACATTGAGTAATTAAAGTGGATTCATTTCCACTCTCCTTCATCCAAATGTGAGAATGTAGTCAAATCACCCTCACAGAGAGATTTTCTGATATTGCATATGAAAAGTACAAATGTAAGATAATGTAAACTCATTGGGCTTTCATGAGATCTGCCTGTTTTTCTAAATCCTGAAGTTTGTTCTGGTATATCATCTAATTCTCCTAAATAATATAGTAGAATAAAAGTGACTTTTGAAGTCAGACTGTGGTGGAACAAAAAAAATTTGCTTAATTTTGACTATCTTTATGATTTTGAGCAAGTTAACTTTACATCTCTGAGACCCTTTTTTCTTGTGTACAAATTAATAATAATCGCTTCCTTACATTGTCTTTGTGAGGTTTAAAGAGATTATATATGTAATATGCCTATCTAGTTTATAGTTTCTCAATAATGTGGTGGTGGTAGTATTATTATAGTATTGTTATATCAGATATTATAATGAGATGCCTTGCTGATGTGTTATTTACTGTATTGCCTATTTAGCCATTTTAGGATATGTACATTAGGAGGCAAATTAGTTGACAAGGAGTTACTAGAAACCAAGAAGTTACTTGAAGCATAGCTAATCATGCTTTTCTTTTTCTTAGGATTCAGTGAAGGGTCAGATTATAATATATTCTGAGCAATTTGCTAATGGCCACGTAGCCACACTTTTCAGCTCCACATTGGAGTTAACTTCATTCTCTCTGATAATTACAGTGCTTCCCCAACCATTTCTTGCTGATACATACTAATAGTTATAAAATTAAATCAGTCCTATTCAGAATGATTGCCAATTATTTAAATAATGGTCACAGACATTGCAGAGCCCCTGCTGGTAGATTATAATGTCATCTTTATATAACCAGGAACAATGCAGTCATCATTTTCTCATAGAACCCACTCAACTTGTGTGTGAAGATCGTGCAAGGAATCCGAGCCATGGAAGTTGATTCTAGCCAGTACTCTTTGGAGTTGATACAGATGGTCCATGCGTGCCTTGACCAGGTAGGTGTGACATATATTGATTTCAGTTTCATGATTTTCTATTCTAGCCTCAGTATTTGAGTGAGGTGTAGCACAGATATAAACCAGACAAAACCACATCCACCTCTCTAGGGAAGAATGTATTTGTGGCTATACCAAGAATACATACTGGCAATTCATGGTAATTGTGTGGTTCAGCTAACAAATTCTTACTTTCTTCTGCTTTGTAAGAATTAATTAAGCCGGGCATGGTGGCGCATGCTTGTAATCCCAGCATTTGGGAGGCTGAGACCTAGAGGACTGCTACTTAGTAAGGCCCCCTGTAACTCAGTGAGACCCGGTTTCAAAATAAAGAATAAAAAATAGGGCAGGGGGTGTAGCTTGGAGGTCAAATGCCCCGGCAAAAAAAAAAAAAAAGAATTAATTTGTGAACTTTTTTGCCATCGAAATTATGCCTTTTTTACGGTCAAGAATAATTTCTATAAATTGATTTTACAAATCTGTAGTCGGAGATAATTTGTAGTTCTTAAGGTATAGAGCATATATAGCTCTAATATTTTATGGTTCCCTTACTGTGTGTATAGTTCTAATATTATTCAAAGTGTGGTCTGTAAACCACTGGCATTAGAACCACCAAGGAGTAGGGAAGTTTTATAAGTAAAGAAGAAGATTCCTGGACCCCACTACATACCATCTCAGTGGATAAAGCCCAAAAATCTGTATTCATAATAAACACCCCAGATGATTATTCCGTGCTGTGTTGAGATTTGAAAGCTATTGCCCTGATTGAACAAATTTTTTAAAAATGTACTATATATATCTTTATTTACGTATGTGTTGATAACAAGAGGATTGGCCTTAAATGTGGACTATGACATAAGAAATTATGATTTTTTTAAACAAAAGGTTAATATAGTAGTCTTTGACTAATTAACTACAGCCTTCTGAGAGAAAGTAAAATTTCTCATTAGATCCCATATTACTCATTTCCTTTAAATGAAAACTAATCTATTTTTTCTTCTTAGGATCCTGAACAGAGACCCACTGCAGATGAACTTTTGGATCGCCCCCTGCTCAGGAAACGCAGGAGGTAAAGTACAAAGGAATCACTTCATTGTCTTTCCAGAAATGGTTGGCCATTGTAGGCTTCATCAGAGTATCACAAGAAAGGGCAGTGTTTTCTAACCTTGGCTACTCTAATGTCATTTTCTGCCAATACTGCTGCTTTCATTGCTTAAGGATGATTCTTTTACCTCTTTGTCTGCTTTACTTTAAATTTGTTGATGAGACCCAGGAGCCTTCTACTCTCCCAATCTGTGGATTTTTTATTTTAAAGTTGAGAGGTTGGGCCGGGCGTGATGGTGAATGCTTGTAATCCCAGCACTTGGGAGGCTGAGACAGGAGGATCGCACAGGTTCCACCCCCAGTACCATAAAAAAAATATAAAAATAAAATAAAAACTAAAGTTGCGAGATTAATATCCTTTGGTTTGTATCTCTATGTTCTGGCATATAATAAAGCACTCAGCCTAAGATATTAGTGTGAATTTGGCCTAGGCGCTTTTTTTTTTTTTTTTTTTTTTTTTTGGAAACAGGATCTCACTAAGTTGCTGAGAGCCTCACTAAGTAGCTGAGGCTGGCTTCAAACCTGTGCAGTCATCCTGCTCAGCCTCCCAAGTACTAGGATTATAAGAGTGCGCCACCATGCCCAGCTACCTGAGCTTTTTTTTTTTTTTTTTTTTTTTTGGCACTTGGGATTGAACCAGGGGCATTCTACCTCCAAGCTACAATCCTGGCCCTAATTTATTTTTGTTTTGAAACGGCTTCTCACTAGGTTGATGAGAGTCTCACTGAGTCTCGCTGAGGCTGTCCTTGAACCTGCCATCCTCCTAGTTTAGCTTCCTAAGTACTGGAATTACATGTGTTTGCAACCACCCCCTAAGCTTTGTTTTTGTTTTTGTTTTTTTTTTGAGTCAGGTTTTTGAGATAGTACTTGGAGTTGGAGTCCTCCTCTTCGAGTACCTTTTCCCATATTTTGCACTTAAGCTTTATTGACTCCTGACAGGTTTATTTTCTGTCACATTTTATTCTGTCAGATGTCTCTAGAGGTAGGAAGACTATCCTGTACTAGAAGGCTTCAAATCTCATCTGAAAGGAAAAGTATTTCTTCTCTTTCTAATCTCTATTTCATCTTGTTATATTATTTTTCACCGTACTACCCTTTATCCTACCCTATCAGGTTTTTTGTTTTGTATTCTTCAAATAGTCATTTACTCTGCTCTTTTCAATTTTTATTCTTAAGTACATTAAATACATAACTCCATAATCTTTCCTATTTGGTCAGAAAACCTTTATTCTGTATGTCATTTAATCTTTTACTATTATTATTTTGAATTTAATTGACATAATGTACATATTTATGAGGAATGTTTAAATACATAAAAATATAAAGACATATGCATATGTATCACCTCAATTTATTTATTTATTTGTTTGATACTCTGGTACTAGGAATTAAACTAAGGAGCATCCTACCTCCAAGCTATTCCCCTTTTTTATATTTTTTTTTATTTTTTTATATTTTTATTTTTTCAGTCCTATTTTTTTGTCTTTTTATTTATTTATTTTTATTTATTTATTTTGTGTGTGTGTGTGGTTCTGGGGGTAGAACCCAGGGGCTTTTCTACCTCTGGGCTATACTCCCAGACCTATTTTTTATACTTTATTTGGAAACAGGGTCTCACTAAGTTGCTGAGAGCCTCACTAAGTAGCTGAGGCTGGCTTCGAACCTGTGCCATCCTCCTGTCTCAGCCTCCCAAGCGCTAGGATTACAAGCATGCACCACCATGCCTGGCTTAGTCTTTATATTTTTTGAAACAGGGTCTCACTGAGTTGCAAGGGGCCTCGCTAAGTAGCTGAGACTGTCTGCGAACCGCAACTCTCCAGTCTCCACCTCCCGAATGTCAGGATTACAAGCGTGCATCACCACACCCCGCCTAATTTTTTATTTTGAAATAGGGTCTAAGTTGCTGAGACTGGCCTCAAACCTGCAGTCTTCCTCTCTCGGCCTCCCAAGTATAGGCATGTGCCATCACGCCTAGCTTATACATCATTTCTTTGTCATGGGAGTCTTCAAACTCCTTTCTTCTAGTTATTTTGGAATATTCAATTAAATGTTGTTAACCATAGTTATTCTACTGTACCATTTAGAAACATTAGACATTTTTTCTCCTACCACTACACCCTCTGCCAGTTAACTTTAATCTCTCTCCTTCCCTCACCTGCACCCTTCCCGGGCTCTGGTGACTATGGTGCTACTCTCTACTCCTTTAAGATCAACTTTTTAACTTTCGCATAAAAATAAGGGTATTGTCTTTCTATTCTTGACTTATTTCACTTAAGATAATGCCCTCCAGTTCCATCTATTTCTGCAAATAACAGAATCTTACTTTTTATGGCAAATAATATTTAAGTTTATGTATATATTCTGCATTTTCTTTCTTCATTCATTTTTTGTTGCTTTGTTGTTTTGTATTTTGGTACTAGGGGCTGAACCTAGAAGCATTTTACCCATGAGCTACACACCCAGCTTGATTTTATTTTATTTTTTGAAACAGGGTCTCACTAAGTTACTGAGGTTGGCCTCAAACCTGAGATCCTCCTGTTTCAGCTTCTCAAATACTGAGGTTTACAGTAGGTTTATGCCACACACCCAGTTTGATTTAACCCAGTGGCATTCTACCTCTAAGCTATTCACTCAGCCCTATTCTTTATTTTCATTTTGAAAATGAAGTAGGGTCTCACTAGCTTGATGAAAGTCTCACTACTTGCTGAGACTGTTCTCCAACCTGCGATTCTCCTCTCTCAGCCTCCTAAGTACTGGAATTATAGGCATGCATCACCACGCTTGGCTTAGGTTGATTTTTATTTATTTATTTGGTACTGGGATTGAACTCAGGCATTCTACCTCTGAGCTACACCCTCAGCCTTATTTTTATTTTTATTTTGAAACAGGGTCTCACTAGGTTAATGAAAATCTCACTACTTACTGAGGCTGTCCTTAAACCTGTGATCCTCCTGTCTCGGCCTCCCAAGTACTAGATTTACAAGTATGGCGCCACCATGCCTAGCTTCTATTTTTTTTTTAATAGTTTTATAGTTTTGGTTCATACATTTAAGTCTTGTTTCAAAATTAATCTTTTCTGTTTTCCATTTGGTTTCTAACCAATGTTTTTGTGCTAGAATTATGTGTAATACTCAAGATGCAACACCATGACTTTCCATTTGTTTTATGCATATTCAGGCAATATCACCCTTTGAAAGCTGGATAAGCATATTTAAATTTCTATCTAGCTTATTTTTAACAAAATAGTGAGTATTTTAATCTTTTATTGAAATATTCAGATAACTACATTTTTTTAATTGGGTTTTTTTTCCCCCTGCAATATGGGGGATGGAACCCAGGGAGATTCTGCTTCTGAGATACACCTCCATCCCTATTTTTTTTATTCTTTATTTTTGAAACAGGGTTCTTACTAAGTTGTTAAGGACCTATCTAAGTAGCTGAGGCTGGCAGTGAACCACGATCCTCCTGTCTCAGCCTCCCAAGTGCTAGCCAGGATTACATGTATGCACCACCAAGCCCTGCTAAATAACTACATCTTTTTTTTTTTTTTTTTTTTTTTGTAGTATAGGGGGTGGAACCCAGGGGCATTCTACCTCCAAACTACACTCCTAGCCCTATTTTTTATTCTTTATTTTGAAACAGGGTCTCACTGAATTGCAAAAGGCCTCACTATAAGTATCTGAGGCTGTCTGCGAACCGTGATCCTCTGGTCTCAGCCTCCCAAATGCTGGGATTGCAAGTGTACGCCACCACGCCCGTCTTAAATAACTACATTTTTGTGTGTGTGGTACTGTGGATGGAACCCAAAGCCATTTTACCTCCAAGCAACACCCCCAGCTCAATTTTTTATTCTTTATTTTGAAACAGGGTCTCACTGAGTTGCAAAGGGCCTCACTAAGTAGTAGCTGAGGCTGTCCGTGAACCACGATCCTCATGTCCCAGCCTTCCAAATGCTGGGATTACAAGTGTGCATCACTATGCCCGGCTTAATAACTACATTTCTATTGAAATCTTTTCTGAAATAAAAATTTACTGGATTTATATGGAGTACTTTATTGGGATTTTGTACTTTGATAGAAAAACATGAGAAGTTTTCTAGATAGAGAAAAATAACAGAAGGGAAATCACAGACACAGGAAATTGTAGGAAATATTCAGGAAATACAAAGTCCTCTTTGGCTAGATCAGCAGTTCTAGACCTGGCTAGATCAGCAGTTCTAGACCTGGAGCTCTTAAAATCTCAGGGCTTTTTAAAAATTACTAATGTCTGAGTATCACCCCGCTAGTTCATATATAAAAGATTTAGCACTAAATATGGGCTAGAACCTGGGTTGTAAGTAAAAGAAAGAAAGGCTGGAAAGATAATCAAAGAGTACAGAGCCAGGCATGGTGGCACATGCTTGTAAACCCAGTACTTGGGAGGTTGAGACAGGAGGATCGCTGATTCAAAGACAGTCAGTCTCAGCATCATAGTGAGACTAATAAGTGAAGCAGACTAGGAGGTGCTACCACTGTATAAGTGGGAAATGAAACTGTCCAGAGCTGAGGTGTTGAGACTGGATAGGAAAAGTTGGGTATAAAAGGTGCTGCATAGGTAGAATCTGTAGAATTGAAATGTTGAGGAAAGGGGTAGAGAAGAGCCAGAGAAGGCTGGAGTTGATTGTAGGAGGGATATAGAAATACGAGAGCCAGAAAGAAGCTGGTATGGGAGAAAGAGAACAAATCCAGGTTTGGAAATGTGCTTGGGAGGCAGTGGGCAGACCAGATGGAGATGTCCAGCATGTGCTTTAGGGGTTCTCAGGGCTTCTTGTTCCAGGGCTTCCTGTTTCTGAGAGATAGAAAGCAAATGGCCCCAAACCGCAGGCCTGTGTAACTGTTCAAGTTGTGTCAAGGTACCTTCCTAAAAGTATTGTCTTGTTGTAGGATGCATATATATGGTTAATAAGAGAATTAAGTCTGTAAGATGTATTAAAGAGACGTTGTTGCAATGTAGAAAACTATTTCACTCTAATATCTTTTCTTTTGGTAGAGAGATGGAAGAAAAAGTTACTCTGCTTAATGCACCTACAAAGAGACCCAGGTAATACTCAGAAGAATCTTGAAAATTAGTACTATGTATCCTAAAATGCCACCAGAGGGGTCTTACTTGGATCTCTATATTATTTAATCCCAGTAGTTTTTATATCTTTTTCAGGAGCCAACATCTGCTTAAATGTCAGTTAGTCATTTCTAAGAAAAAAGCCATAATTTCAACCTCATACTACAGTGGACATCATTACCTTGATGAATTTTGAAAGTGTAGGTGTTCTCAATCAGACTAGGATCTGGTCTGGCCGAGCTGTGATGGAGCCCTGAGGCAGGAATTGTAAAGTCTACGCTGAGAGATGGTTGAAAGAACATACTTTCTCATACCATAATTGGCAGTTCTGAGGGAACGGACTGGAAGCTGTCTTCTTTTTTGTTTTTATGTTAAGTGTTCTTTTGTTCTGGGGGTTGCTGGCAGGTCAAGCACAGTGACTGAAGCACCCATTGCTGTTGTAACATCACGAACCAGTGAAGTCTACGTTTGGGGTGGTGGGAAATCCACTCCTCAGAAATTGGATGTCATCAAGAGTGGCTGTAGTGCCCGCCAGGTGTGCGCAGGGAATACCCACTTTGCTGTGGTTACAGTGGAGAAGGAACTGTACACCTGGGTGGTAAGTGAAAGCTAAAGACTTGGGAAAGTGTTGTAAGCCTCATTGTTTTCTGGGCCCAGGATATTCAAGCGTTTCTTTAGTTGAAGATGTGCAGCATGGGGTGATGAAACAGAAGTGCTTGTGAGAGCAGGGATTTTATCTGTTTAGTTCACTGATGTGTCCTTTATGCCTGGTATATAACTAGTTCACTTATATGTTTTTCTGAATGAATGAGAGAGGCAGAGAAAATTAAGAGCTCTTGGACTCAAGAGACTGGGCTTTCTCTCATGTACAGCTGCATGACTTCAGACAAGTCAATTATTTTGTTCTACTATTGTGATGTCCAGAGCAGCCAAATACCTGAGAAACAGCCTTGTAAATAAGTGAAATATTGTGCCACAGGGTTGTAGGGCTCCAAGATACACCACAGTGATTGAAGATGGCTAGGCATATCTTGCATAGGACTTCCCTTTGCTGCCCTCTAGATTTCCACCATCGCTCAACTTCTTAACACATTGTTTGCTGGTCATTTCCTTAGCCCCCACTCTCTCTTCATTCACCTGCAGTGCAGCTTCCCTCCCTCCCACTCAACTGAAAGAGGTCCCTACAAAATGACCTGGAAATTCCTAAAATAAAGCAAGTGATTATTTAGTTCTAATCTCTCTTGACCTCTTAGCAGCGTTTGACATAATGATCACCTAGCTTCCATAAGAGCACATTCTCATGGCTTCCCCGTCTCTGTAGCTGTACCTTCTCAGGCTCACTTCAAGCTGCTTTTCCCTTACCCAACCTTATCTTACACACTTGGTTCCTTTCCTGAAGGAGCTTATTGTTTTCAGTGGCTTCAGATATCTTCTCCACAAGAATAAGGATTATATTTGTTCAAGTCACTGCTCTATCTCCAGTGTGTGTGAGATAGTTGACACTCAACCATTGACTGAAAGCATGATTTAGCTTCTGGAGAGCAATGAGGTACAGTTATTTCCGAAGATCCTGTCCCTTAAAGAATAAGTCTTTGAGGGTAGCTACCAGAAGTAAAGTGAACTCCATGCCTTAAATACCATTTATATAAGGACTTGTAGTTGGGTTACTTATAGTAATTCATAAGTAAATGGAATTACTTATCTCTGTAAAATTATTGAAAAGTGAGTAAGGACTGTTTTCAGTGCTGTACAGCGGCCTCTTTGATGTACCTGGGATATTTTTTATTGTTTTGTTTTAGGGGGTAATGGGGCTTGAACTCACCCCCAACCCTGTTTATTTTTTATCTTGATTTTGAAATAGTGTTTCACTAGGTTTAATAGTCTCACTACTTGCTGAGGCTATCCTCAAACCTGTGATCTTCCTGTATCAGCCTCCTAAGCACTGGGATAACAAGCATGTCCCACCATGCCTGGCTTAATGTATATATATATATTTTTTTTTTTGGGGGGGGGGGAGGTGGTACTAGGGGTAGAACCCAGAGTCTTTCTACCTCCGGGCTATACTCCCAGACCTATTTTATATTTTATTTGGAAACAGGGTCTCACTAAGTTGCTGAGAGCCTCACTAAGTAGCTGAGGCTGGCTTTGAACCTGTGCAGTCCTCCTGTTTCAGCCTCCCAAGCACGGGGATTACAAGCATGTGCCATCATGCCCGGCTTGTAGCTATATTTTTTTAAAACCATTCTGGGCAGGGCATGGTGGCGCACACTTATAATTCCAGCATTCTGGAGGGAAGCGGAGACAGGAGGATCATGGCTCACGAACAGCCTCAGCTTTGTAGTGAGACCTCTTGCAACTCAGTGCGACCCTGTTTCAAAATTAAAGAATAAAAAATTAGGGCTGGGAGTGTAGCTCAGAGGTAGAATGCCCTTGGCTTCTATCCCCAGTACCGCAAAAATAAATAAATAAATAAATAAATAAATAAATAAATAAATAAATAAATACCATTCTGTGTTTCAGGTAAATTGTGATCAAACCTTATAAAACTGCCAGATATGATGATACACACCTGTAATCCCTGTCTGTGCTTGGGAGGCTGAGACAAGAGGATCACAAGTTTAAGACCAGCTTTAGCAACTTAGCCCATTACCACACAAAAAATATTTATAAAACTTCTAGAAAAGATGAGTTTTTAAAGGCCATACTCCTGTAGAAAGTAATCAAATTAGACTCTAATGGATTTTTTTTTACCATCTCCCATAATTAAATATATAGTTCACATTTGAGTTAAAAAACAAAGTCAAGGCAGGCATGGTGAGCGTGGTGGGTCACACCTGTAATCTCAAATTTTGGGAAGCTGAAACAGGAGGATCAAAGGTTCAAGGACAACCTCAGGAATGTAGTGAGACTCAGCAACTTAGCGAAACACTATTTCCAAATAAAATAGGGCTGGGGGTATAGTTTGAAGGTAGAATGCCCCTAGGTTTGATCCTCAGCACCACAAAAAAAAAAAAAAAAAAAAAAAAAAAAAAAAAAAAAATTTTAAAAAGAAGAAATAGTAATATAAGCCATATGTTATGGCTTACACCTGTAATCCCAGCTCAGCCTGAAGCAGGAGGATCACAAGTTCCAGGCCAGCCTGGGCAACTTAGCAAGACCCCCATCTCAAAAATAAAAAGAGCTGGCTGAGGATGTAGAATTCTCCTGTATTCAAGCCCCCCAGTACCTCCACCCACCCACCCATACACAAGTTATTTTGACAATTGGCTTTTAGATGCCAGGCATGGTGGTATGTGCCTGTAATCCCAGTTCAAGGTCAGTCTCAGCCACTAGTGAAGCCCTCCTCAACTTAGAACCTATTTCAAAATAAAAAAATAAGACTGAGGGAGCCAGGCATTGTGATACACACTTGTAATCCTGGTACTTGGGAGTCTGAAACAGGAGAAGCGTAGGTTCATAGCCAGCCTCAGCTACATATGCCCTCCACAACTTAGTGAAACCTCGTTTCAAAATAAAAAACAAAATATTACTGAGAGTGTAGCTTGGAGTAAGAATGCAACTGGGTTCAATCCCCAGTACCACAATAAATAAATAAATAAATAAATAAATAAATAAATAAATAAATAAATTTTAAAAAGGATATAACTCAGTTCAGAATGCACCTAGATTCAACTCCCCGTAGCGCACACTACACACACACGCTCACACACACACGCGTGCGTGAGCACACAAGCAAATAGATTAGCTTTTAGCATGAAAAGTTAAAACTTGACAAGACCTCTTTATTTACAGAACATGCAAGGTGGCACTAAACTCCATGGTCAACTGGGCCATGGAGACAAAGCTTCCTATCGACAGCCAAAACATGTGGAAAAGTTGCAAGGCAAAGCTATCCGTCAGGTGTCTTGTGGTGATGATTTCACGGTCTGTGTGACAGGTAAGCCATTAGCAGAAACCATCTGAGTGCATTTACTGTGTGCTTTTGTGGCTAATGCTGTAAAGTTTTAGTTGAAATTTCACAACAAAAAAACATTTAACAAATATACTCATTCATAACAGTACTCCAGCCAGGCGTGGTGGTGCATGCTTGTAATCCCAGTACTTGGGAGGCTGAGACAAGAGGATGGAAGGAAGGTTTACGGCCTGTCTCAACTATTAGGCCTTCTGCAACTTACTGAGACCCTGTTTCAAGATAATAAAAAATAAGGCTGGGGATATATCCTGAAGGTAGAATGTCCCTGAGTTTAATCCCCAGTACTGCCAAAAAAAAAAAAAAAAAAAATCTCTATTTGCTATGGTATTAGGAAGTGAGGAACAAGGAAAAGGTAGGAGGATAACACAGAAGAGGTGGGCTTAGAAGAAATATGTTGCCTGTCCCACTTTGGGGAGAAAATAATCACCACCTCTTCAGATAACAAAATCAGGAACAAGAGCTAAATTTAGTTTTGGTCTTGTCATTACTTTATTCCTTGGCATTTCTCTTTTTATTTCATTTTTATTTTTATAAAATGAAAGTCTCAGTAAGTTTTTAAGTCCTTTTAACAGGATAATGCTACCACTTTTTTTACTTTTTTTAAACAACTCTACACTTGCACAGTTTATCCTTCCAATTTCTCTGAAGCAATCATCTCATGTGAGATCATTGACTGAAGTAGTTCCCATCCACCCCTGCCCAGCTTTCTGATTGGACAATGTAAGTCAGTCCTATAATGGGTGGTTTTCCTTCCATTTGCAGATGAGGGTCAGCTCTATGCCTTTGGATCAGATTATTATGGCTGCATGGGAGTAGACAAGGTTGCTGGCCCTGAAGTGCTAGAACCCATGCAACTGAACTTCTTCCTCAGCAACCCAGTGGAGCAGGTCTCTTGTGGCGATAATCATGTAGTGGTTCTGACACGAAACAAAGAAGTCTATTCTTGGGGCTGTGGCGAATATGGTAGGTGTAGCCTTGTTTCTGTCCACTTATTCCCAAGTACACAACCTGACTTCAGGCTTGTGTGCATCTAAACACATCGTACAGCCTCTATTCAAGAAGTACAAATTTAATAAAAGAGACTTGTCTTACAGAATATCTTCATTGGGAAGAAGGTCCTCATGTTAATGGCTCTCTTTCTTATGTGTGTTTCAGGAAGACTGGGTTTGGACTCAGAAGAGGATTACTATACACCACAAAGGGTAAAATTAGAAGTAGTTTCAAGTCAGTCTAATGGCTCATGCTTGTAATCCCAGTACTCGGGAGGCTGAGACAGGAGAATCATAGGTTTACAGCCAGCCTCAGCTACTTAGTGAGGCCCTCTGCAACTTAGTGAGACCCTGTTACAAAATAAAGAATAAAAAATAAGGCTGAGAGTGTAGCTCAGAGGTAGAATACCCCTGGATTCAATTCCCAGTACCACCAAAAAAAAAGAAAGAAAAGAAAAAGAGGGGGGGGGGAAGCAGCAGCTTCTTCCTAAAGTGTATCTTTTAAAGTTACACAGACTCCAAAAATAAGTTCTCTTTCCCTGACTACTCATATGAAGTTTATTTCTGACGTATTTCCCATCTGAAAGACTGACAGTATAGGGTTCCTGATTCTGCACTCTGGTCTTCTCATCTGACTAAATTATAGAGAATTGAGAAAGTGTCTCCAGCTACTGTAGACACTATGGAATCACATCTTTTTTCTTTTCTTTTCTTTTCTTTTCTTTTCTTTTCTTTTCTTTTCTTTTCAGTACTGGAGATTGAATCCAGAGGCATTCTACCTCTGAGCTACATCCCCAGCCCTATATTTTATTCTTTGTTTTTTGTTTTGTTTGGTTTTGGGTTTTTTTGGTGGTACTGGAGGTGGAACCCAGAGGCTTTCTACCTCCAGGCTACACTCCCAGACCTATTTTATACTTTATTTGGAAACAGGGTATCACTAAGTTGCTGAGAGCCTCACTAAGTAGCTGAGGCTGGCTTTGAACCTGTGTGATCCTCCTGTCTCAGCCTCCCAAGCACAGGGATTACAAGCATGCGCCACCACACCCGGCTTTATTCTTTATTTTGAAACAGGGTCTCAATAAGTTGTAAAGGACCTCACTAAGTAGCTGAGGCTTTCCATTAATTGCGATCCTCCTGTCTCTGCCTCCCAAATACTGGGATTACAGGTGTGCACCACCACACCTGACTGTGGAATCACATCTTACTCGGGGACTAGAGCTAAAATCAGCATTTATACTGGAAAAGTCACATATAAGTCACATATAGTTAAGTAAACCTTGGAGAACTCAAGAACAGGCCAGAGTGTAATATACTACCTCTTAATCCAACACACCCTTCTTTCCTCCTATTTCTATAGTTGAGCACCAGATGAAATCATTGTTTTTGATTAGGGACCATATATGATGTGAATCATCTGATTATTTTCAGCCCTGTGAGAGCTGGTTTTGTACAAGGCTCACAGGATTCAAAACCAGCTGAGAGATATATACTCTTAAACTTCTCTGACACTCTCCTAGGGCATAGGCTTACCCCTGGGAGGTTAACTACAATTGACTATGCCATTTATGGTTACCAGTTTTTATTTACATTTAAAAATTAAATTGTGAGAGCTGGGCCTGGTGGTGCACACTTATAATTCCAGCATTTGGGAGGCTGAGACCGGAAGATCACGGTTCATGGACAGCCTCAGCTACTTAGGCCCTCCGCAACTTAAGTGAGACCCTGTTTCAAAATAAAGAATAAAGAATAGGGCAGGGGGTGTAGTTCGGAGGTTGAATGCCCCTGGGTTCCATCTCCAGACCTGTAAATTAATTAATTAATTAAATTAAATTGCGGCCAGGCGTGGTGGAGCGTGCTTGTAATCACAGTCCTTGGGAGGCTAGGACAGGAGGATCACAGGTTTGCGGCCAGCCTTAACTACTTAGACCCTCCGCAACTTAGTGAGACCCTGCTTCAAAATAAAGAATAAAAAATAAGGTCAGGCCGGGCGTGGTGGCGCAAGCTTGTAATCCCCACACTTGGGAGTCTGAGACAGGAATATTGCACAGGTTCAAAGCCAGCCTCAGTTACTGAGTGAGGCTCTCAGCAACTTAGTGAGACCCTGTTTCCAAATAAAGAATAAAATAGGTCTGGGAGTGTAACCTGGAGGTAGAAAAGCCCCTGGGTTCCACATCCAGTACCACCAAAAAATAAATAAGGTTGGGCGTGGTGGCACAGGCTTGTAATCCCAGCATTTGGGAGGCAGAGACCTGAGGATCAGCTACTTAGGCCCTTTGCAACTTAGTGAGACCCTGTTTCAAAATAAAGAATAAAAAAAATAGGGCAGAGTTCACTTGGGAAGCTGAGACAGGAGGATCACACAGGTTCGAAGCCAGCTGTGCTGGCTTAAGAGACCCTGTTTAAAAAAAAAAATATATATATATATATACATATATATATTATATATATGTGTGTATATATATATATATATATATATATATATATATATATATATTAGGTCTGGGAGTATAGCCTGGAGGTAGAAGGGCTTCCAGGAACCCCAGTACCACCAAAAAATAAATAAATAAAATAGGGCAGGGTTGTAGCTCGGAGGTTGAATGCCCCTGGGTTCCACCCCCAGACCCGCAAAGAAAAGAATAAAAAACAGGGCTGAGGGTGTAGCTAGGAAGTAGAATGCCTCTGGGTTTAATCCTATTACCACCAAAGGAAAAAAAAAATTAAATTGCACATTTGTGGTACCATCCTCAATTGTATGCACTGCCATTGCTCTTCTCTGGAAAGCTATAGTAGAAACTGAGGTTTGAGGTTTCAGGCATGATGCACATTAGCTGTAGAAGAATGTGAACCTTTGAAGTAGCTGCCTCTTGACGACTCTGTTACCTCTCTTATAAAGTGACCATGTTGGGACCCCACAGGACTACTGAGTTTCTCCTATAAACTATCAAGAAGCCCTCTATCTCAGAGGACAAAGCCAGCAGAGGATTGAAGTTTTCCTTTCCCAGCTTATTCTGAGCAGTTTGCCTTCTCAAAAGTCTTCAGAGAAGAGAACCAATTGCTGAAACAAACTGACAGGGAATAACTAGTTGACCTGGAATTGCCACCTTTTCCGTTATTATAAAACTTGAGCTTCTAGTTAAATATATTAGTTCTTAAGCTTCTGGGCAAATCTAAAGAGACTAGACCCACCCTTACTTCCCTGTGGTCATTCTGCTAAATGTAGCATGTTACTTTTGAAAGAATTTGAAGTGCTTTTGACTAATATACATTATATATTTGGATTTTTTTTTTCTTCCAACTTTTTTTTCCTTGTAGGTGGATGTTCCCAAGGCTTTGATTATTGTCGCAGTTCAGTGTGGCTGTGATGGGACCTTTCTGCTGACCCAGTCAGGCAAAGTGCTGGCCTGTGGACTCAACGAGTTCAACAAACTGGGTCTGAATCAGTGCATGTCTGGAATCATCAACCATGAAGTGAGTGCCCCTTGGTGTCCTAACCATGCTGTCAGGACTTCTTGAGATTAGAATTTCTTCAGGATTATTGGTTAGTCACATAGAATTTGACTTAAGAATAAAGTAATGATCTGTGTTCAGCAGAAAAAGCCAACTGCAAAAGAGTATATACCATGTGATTCCAATAATGTGAAGTTGAAAAGCAGTCAGAATTAACTTCTGATGGCAGAACTCCAATTAGTGGTTATTTCTAGGCTGAGGAGCCCAAATATTGATCTGGTAGTAGTTGTACAACCATATGCTTAGATACAGAAAAATACTTCAAGGTGCGCTGTATTTTACAGTGTTAAATCCCAATAAATGCAAAGAATTAAAAAATGGAATTCAGGTCCTACCTTATTATTGAAAGAGGAACAGAAAATTAGCATGAAAAAAACATTTCTATGCATTAGATCAATTGTTCCTAGATCACTGGTTTATTCATTGTAATTAATTAAACATAAATGCTATTCCCTCCCTTCAAGGGTATCATGAAATTCACCAACCACTCATACAAAGTCTTATTTCCTCATTGTGTAAGTTTGTGTAGTTGTCCTTTTTATTTTATTTTATTTTATTTTTGAGGAGGAGAACTGGGGATTGAACACAGGCCTTCTACCTTCAAGCTATACCCCCAGCCTGATTTTTATTTTATTTTATTTTGCAGTACTGGGGATTGAACACAGGGCACTCTACCTCTGAGCTACACTTCCAGTCCTATCTTTTATCCTTTATTTTGAAATGGTCTCACTAAGTTGTGGAGGACCTAAGTAGCTGAGACTGGCCATGAACCTGCAATCCTCCTGTCTTAGCCTCCTAAGTACTAAGATAATAGGCATGTACCACCACATCCAGCTGTGTAGTTGTTATTGCAAAAGAATTAAATAAAGGAACAGAAATTTCCTGACTCCATAAAAACATGAGTTAATTTTTAAGCAGTCTGTGAAGTAGGAATTCTCAGACAAGTACAGACAAGGCTAGGGAGTGTGTAGTTTAGAAAGGATATTCATAATAACCACTGCTTGATTTTGTATTTGGTTAAAACATTGGGTTTGAAAAAAAAACAACTTTAGTTTGTTGTAAAATTTTAAACTTACATAAGGTGATATTTTTATACTAACTCAAAAGGAAGATGAGTTTTAAAAAGTTAAGGGGAAGCTCGGTGTGGTGGCACATGCTTATAATCCCAGCATCTTGGAGGCTGAGACAGGAGGATCATGGCGCAAGGACAGCCTCAGCTACTTAGTGAGGCTCTTTACAACTCAATGAGACCCTGTTTCAAAATAAAGAATAAAAAAACAGGGGTGGGGGTATAGCTCTAAGGTAGAATGCCCCTGGGTTCCATCCCCAGTATCACACACACAAAAAAGTAAATAAAAAGTTAAAGGAAGCCAGATGTGGTGGCATACACTTGTAATACCAGTACTTAAGAAGTTAAGACAGGATTGTAGATTTGAGGACAGACTCAGCAACCAGCAAGACCCTGTTTCAAAATTAAGAATAAAATAGGACTAGGGTTGTGGCTCAGAGGTAGAATGCCCCTGGGCTTAATCCTCAATACCACACATACAAAAAAAAAAAAAAACCAACCTGCAGATGAAATTAGATTACACATTGTTTTATAGACCTCAATCTTCAAGATTTTAAGTCTTTGCCCTGACCTTGTTAGGTATGCAAGTATGTAACCAATATAAATGATGATTCTTTATTTTTTTTTTTTCTTTTTACAGTATTGGGAATGGAACTGAAGGGCATTCTACATCCAAGCTACACCCCCCACCTCGTCTTTTTTTTTTAGTCTTTTTATTTTTTGAAACAGGGTCTCACTGAGTTAAGAAGGGTCTTGCTAAGTAGCTGAGGCTGTCCACAAACCAAGATCCTCTGGTCTCTGCGCCTCCCCTAATGCTGGGATTACAAGCGCACGCCACCACACCTCACTAAATATCAATGATTCTCTCCTTACAAAAATACCTCTGAGATGGGGAACTCATGTGTTGCATATCTTAATTCAGAATATTAAATTCTTTGACCACATATCACACTTATTTCTTCTTGTATTGAAGATGGAAAGCTACTTGGCACCCTCTTAACATGATTTATTTGTAAGGTCTTTTGGTCATTGTGACCATTTTCTATTCTCAGCTCGATTATCCCTTTATTTTAGTCTCTTAAGTCTTTGTTTTACTTGTTTCAGGCATACCATGAAGTTCCCTACACAACCTCCTTTACATTGGCCAAACAGTTGTCCTTTTATAAGATACGTACCATTGCTCCAGGCAAGACTCACACAGCTGCTATTGATGGTAAGTTGATTTTTCAGCTATATCACATGCTTTAGGAGCTCAGGTTCTTGAAAGTGTTAGCTTTTCTAAACAATACATACATCCTCCTGATTTCCCCATAGCATATAGTATTATCTCATTAACAAATTAGGCATTTAGCCGAGCATGGTGGCGCATGCTTGTAATCCCAGCATTCAGGAGGCTGAGACCTGGAGGATTGCAGTTCATGGACAGCCTCAGCTACTTAGGCCCTCTGCAACTCAGTGAGACCCAGTTTAAAAATAAAGAATAAAAAATAGGGCAGGGGGTATAGCTCGGAGGTCGAATGCCCCTGGGTTCCATCCCCAGACCTGAAAAAAAAAAAAACACAAATTAGGCATTCAGACACTTGTTTTTGCTGATAATAATTACAAATGCCTTATAAATATATCTTTTTTTTTTTTTTTTTTTTTTTTTTTAGTGGAACCCAGAGGCTTTCTACCTCCGGGCTACACTCCCAGACCTATTTTATATTTTATTTGGAAACAGGGTCTCACTAAATTGCTAAGAGCCTAAGTAGCTGAGGCTGGCTTCGAACCTGTGCGATCCTCCTGTCTCAGCCTCCCAAGCATGGGGATTACAACCGTGTGTCACCACGCCCGGCTAAATATATCCTTTAATGAGAATGCCCCATGTATAATTCCTGATTTCTTTTGTCTCTAATTAGTACCTTCTATATATTTAAAGTTAGGTAAGCCGGATATGGTGGCTCACACTTGTAATCCCAGCATTTGGGAGGCTAAGATAGGAGGATCCAAGTTCGCGGACAGCCTTAGCTGCTTAGTGAGGCCATTTGCAACTCAGTGAGACCCTGTTTCAAAATAAAAAATAGGGCTGGGGGTGTAGCTCAAAGGTAGAAAGCCCCTAGGTTCCATCCCCAGTACTGCGAAGAAAGAGAGAGAAAGAAAGAGACAAAGAAAGAGAAAAAAAAAAAGCTAGGTAGTACCCATTTTCCACATTAAAAATGCAATATTGTGACAGATGTGGTGGTACACACTTTAAATTCCAGATAGAAGAATCTCAGGTTTAAGGCCAGCCCCAGCAATTTAGTGTGATCTTCAACAACTTACTGAGACCATGTTTCAAAATAAAAAATTTAAAAATGGAACTTGGGGGTATGGCTCAGAGGTAGAATGCCCTGAGTTAAATCTCCAGTAACACATGCACACCTGCATACATGCACATGTCAATATTGGAGAGAAAATACAATATTGAGTTACTTAGTGGGCCTTACTGGTCACTGTGCCTAGATACTGAAGCCACCATAGGTCCAGGAAGATATATAGCTAGCTTCATATTTGTGTTTTGTTTTGTTATTATGGTACAAGGGATTGAACTCAGGGACTACACCCTCAGCTTTTTTTTTTTTTTTTTTTTTTTTTTTTTTTTTTTTGCAGTACTGGAGGTGGAACCCAGGGGGTTGTTCTACCTCCGAGAGACACCCCAAGCCCTATTTTTTATTCTTATTTTGAAACAGGGTTGTGGAAGGCCTCACTAAGTTGCTGAGGCTGGCCACGAACCTGCGACCCCCCTGTCTCAGCCTCCCAAGTACTGGAGTTACAAGTGTGCACCACCATGCCTAGCTTTTGTTTGTATAATCTAGCAACCAGAAGTTCGTGCATAGAGTTCTGCAGCAACTACATCTTCCTCCTGTTCCATGATCCATTTGTACCTGGTTATTTTTGCTTTTCTTTCAGAGAGAGGCCGGCTACTGACCTTTGGCTGCAATAAATGTGGGCAGCTCGGTGTTGGGAATTACAAGAAGCGTCTGGGGATCAACCTGTTGGGGGGACCCCTCGGCGGGAAGCAAGTGACCAGGGTCTCCTGTGGTGATGAGTTCACCATTGCTGCCACTGATGGTGAGTCTGCATATGTCATTCCAAACTCTCCGGACAGGTAGCTGTGCTTTAACTCATTGGGAAAGAGGTGGACTGGGTTTTGTATAGATGAATCATGCTTTTACTTTTTTACTTGTATTAAATTGGTGGCCAGTTATTATGTATACTGAGCTTCGCTGACTTTTTTTTTTTTTTTTTTTTTTTTTTTTTTTTTTTTGCTGGTCTGGGGATGGAACCCGGGGCATTCGACCTCCAGGCTGCACCTTCTGCTGTATTTTTTATTTATTTTGAAACAGGGTCTCACTAAGTTGCAGAGGGCCTCACTAAGTAGCTGAGGCTGTCCTTGAACCATAATCTCAGCATTCGGGAGGCTGAGACTGGAGGATCACAGTTCGCGGACAGCCTCAGCTACTTAGTGAGATCCTGTTTCAAAATAAAGAATAAAAAAATAGAGCAGGGGGTGTAGCTCAGAGGTCGAATGCCCCTGGGTTCCATCCCCAGACCCGCCAAAAAAAAAAAAAAAAAGAAGAATACAAGTAGGCCTTTCAGGTATTGTGAAAAGTTTCTTCCAGGACCCAATCCTCTCTCCAGAGTGATCTAGTTCCCTTAAATCTCCTCTACCCTCATAACTTGGGTTCACCTTGAGTTCAGAGTCACTTGTTCTATAGTCCTTTACCTGGATGTCTAAAATGATAGAAAGGCTTTATCCCCATTGAGTCCTAATGCTGGTTATCTTGGCATAATCATTACTAGCACCCTCCCCTCCTCTTCACAAAAAAAAAAAAAAAAACAGCTGGGTGTTGGCACATGCTTGTAATCCCAGCATTTGGGAGGCTGAGACCAGAGGATCCAGTTCACGAACAGCCTCGGCTACTTAGTGAGGCCCTTTGCAACTCAATGAGACCCAGTTTTAAAATAAAGGATTAAAAATAGGACTGGGGGTGTAGGTCAGAGTTAGAATGCTCCTGGGTTCCATCCCTAGTACCGCAATAAATAAATAAGTAAAAGGGGTTGGGGATAACATCGGGTGTGGTAGCACAGGCTTGTAATCCCAGTACTTGGGAGGCTGAGGCAGGAGGATCATGTAGGTTTAAAGCCAGCCTCACCTCTTTAGTGAGGCTCTCAGCAACTTGGTGAGACCCTATTTCGAAATTAAAATATAAAAATAGGTTTGGGAGTATAGCCTGAAGGTAGAAAGACCCTGGGTTCCATTCCCAGTA
The DNA here is from genome assembly GCF_963383645.1 of Muscardinus avellanarius. Taxonomy (NCBI): domain Eukaryota; kingdom Metazoa; phylum Chordata; class Mammalia; order Rodentia; family Gliridae; genus Muscardinus; species Muscardinus avellanarius. Next base: position 79,531,154 of record NC_137798.1, on the reverse strand, counting down.
CCACAAAAAAAAGGGGGGTTGGAGTTGGAGATTTAGTTCAAAGATAGAATGCCCCTGGGTTCAATCCCCAGTATAAAAAAAGAAAGGAAGGAAGGAAGGAAGGAAGAAATATGCTACTGAACTGATTATCTTCAGGATATAGCCAACAACTCCTTGCCATTATCACTACCATAGCTGGTCTCTTTGCTTCTACCCTTGCTCCTTTATAGTCCATTCTCCTTATCATAGCCTCAGGGGCCCTTTTCAACACCTCCTGCTCAGAACCTCTAATGACTTCCTACATGAATCAAGAGAAAGCCTGTCATCACAGTGGCCCCCTGACCCTGCATGACCTAGGATTCCAGCCATTTCCTGGCCTCTTCTCTAACCACAGTCCCCTCCCTTACTTTGCTCCAGCCACAAGGACCTCCTTGTTCTCATTTTTGTGCTACTGATGTTACCCATGTTACCTATGCTATCTTTCCTTTGCTGTTTCATCTGCCTGGATATTCTTTCTCACTTCAATCAGATCTCTACTTACGTGTCAAAAAGTACTTCTATAGCCAGGCATGGTGGTGCATAGCTGTAATCCCAGTACTTGGGAGGCTGAGACAGAAGGATCACAGATTTAAGACCAGTCTCAGCAACTTAGCAAGACCCTCAACAACCTTTTGAGACCCTATTTAAAAAAGAAAAAGACTAGGGGTGTAGAGGTAGAGTGCCCCTAGATTCAGTTCCCAGTACTACCAAAAAAAAAAAAAAAAAGCTAGGCATGGTGCATGCCTATAATCCCAGTACTTGGGAGGGAGAGACAGGAGGATCACAGATTCACAGCCAGGCTCAGTAACTTAGCAAGGCCCTCCACAACTTAATAAGACCCAGTTTTAAATTATAAATAAAAGTAGGGCTGGGGGTGTAGCTCAGAGGTAGAATGCCCCCTGGGTTCTATTCCCAGTGCCAAAAAAAAAGAGTAATCGCTTTCTCTCTGTTCATAGTAGAACAACTTTCTAGCTCTGGGGCATAAACATGGGAAACTCAAGAAGTTGAGAGGCCAGTGTTCTGTTAAATGACCTGCCATTCGTTTTTTTCCCCTAGATAATCACATTTTTGCTTGGGGCAATGGTGGTAATGGCCGCCTGGCAATGACTCCCACAGAAAGACCACATGGTTCTGATATCTGTACCTCATGGCCTCGGCCTATTTTTGGATCTCTACATCATGTCCCAGACTTATCTTGCCGTGGCTGGCACACCATTCTCATTGTTGGTAAGAGTTTCATATGTGTGGGTTTGGGATGGCTTTGACAGGATTGACCTATACCTAAGGTACCGATGATCACTTTCTAGGAAACAGAGTGTCCTGAAGTAGAGGCTACTTGTGTGCGTCAGAGATGCCATGTCTAAGCCGGGCGTGGTGGCGCATGCTTGTAATCCCAGCATTCGGGAGGCTGAGATGCAAGGATCGCAGTTCATGGGTAGCCTCAGCAACTACTTAGTGATGCCCTTTGCAACTCAATGAGACCCTGTTTCAAAGAGTTAAAAAGGGCTGGGGGAGCCAGGCGTGGTGGCGCACGCTTGTAATCCCCGTGCTTGGGAGGCAGAGACAGGAGGATCGCGCAGGTTCGAAGCCAGCCGTGCTGGCGTAAGAGACCCTGTTTCAAAAATATAAAATAGGTCTGGGAGTGTAGCCCGGAGGAAGGAGGGCTTCCAGGAACCCCAGTACCACCAAAAAAAAAAAAAAAAAAAGGGCTGGGGGTGTAGCTCAGAGGCTAAAAAAAAAAAAAAAGCCATGTGTAGTGGCAGGAACAGAACATTGTCATTTTTCAAGCTTTGTCCCTTGCCATTTATTGATTTCTTGGCCATTTTTAAAATGATAACTTTGGCTCTGTACACTCCCACCGGAGAATTTGTTAACTTGTATTTATCCACTGATTAACTCATTTGGCAGCCCCTGCTTTCTTGAGAAATGTTCAGTGCATCTTTAAAAAGAAACTTTGTCATAAATACTTTTTTTTTTTTTCCGGTACTGGGGATAGAACCCAGGGGCATTCTATGTCCAAGCTACACCCCCAGCTCTCTTTTTATTCTTTATTTTGAAACAGAGTCTCACTGAGTTTCAGAGGGCCTCACTAAGTAGCTGAGGCTGTCCACAAACTTCGATCCTCCTCTCTCAGCCTCCCAAATGCTGGGATTACAAGCGTGCACCACCATGCCCAGCTTCATAAATACTTTTTGCATAAAGATTACTTGTAACTAAAGCATAAAGGCCTGTGTAAAGGTTTATAAATCTGTTATTTTAGATCAGCGCTTCACAATCTTGGCTACACTTTAGAACCTCTAGGGAACTTTTACAAGGGTTTGTCTAGACCAGACCCTACCCCTGGCTAATAAGAATCTCTACAGTGGGGCCTAGGTGTTATTACTTTCCATGGCTTCCCAGGTGGTTACAGTGAACAGCAAAGATGGAGAAGTGCCACTTTAGATAGTGAATGTAGAGTAAGATAATGGTGTTTGGCTTATGAGATTAGTTTCTAAATCATAAGTAATCATTACAGAGCTACCCAGAGTCAGGTGTAGCAATTAATCCCCATATTATCTCCCTCCTGTCTTTCCACTTTTTGTGCCTATGTCTATATACAATACTTACTTACTGAATGTGTTTCCGCAGAGAAAGTCCTGAATTCTAAGACCATCCGTTCTAATAGTAGTGGCCTCTCCATTGGAACTGGTAAGTAGCAATCTCTTCAGTACCAGTGGTTTCCTAAAATGTGGGCCATTGGGTTAGATTCCATGTAGTCTCCAAAACTAAAGGAAAATTAGGAAATTTTGCAAAATGAGGTATACAGTAGTTTAAAGGATCCTATGTTGACATGTTTTATCAACCAAGAGTAAAGACTTTTACATTGTAGTCAGAGGGAGAGTACATCTTCTCTGCCTGCAATGCATATGGAAGTAATTAAGCAACTTGCTCATACTATAATGTAACTTATGTGTTAATCCTTTCCCTACTATTCTAGGGTTCTCTCTGCCCTTTACTTCCATGATATTCCCAGTAGTATTCCAATCTATAGAAATAGCCCTATAAAGTAGCTGGGCGTGGTGGCGCACGCTTGTAATCCCTGCGCTTGGGAGGCTGAGACAGGAGGATCGCACAGGTTCTAAGCCAGCCTCAGCTACTTAGTGAGGCTCTCAGCAACTTAGTGAGACCCTGTTTCCAAATAAAATATAAAAAATGTCTGGGAGTATAGCCCGGAGGTAGAAAGCCTCTGGGTTCCACCCCAGTACCACAAAAAAAAAAAAAAAAAAAGTCAGCTAAACTTTCAACATAGTTAGGAAAATCAGCCCAGGATGCTCTAACAATTTCCCCTTGATTGCTTTCTATATGGTTCTCTGTTATTTGAGACCATGCCAAGAAATTGAATCTGTATTCCTTCTTGGTTTTCTTAGAGTCCCTATAGACTTTGGTATCTCAAAACCAATTCTGATATTTTGTAGACTCAAAGAGGTAAAACACCCAAGATAAAAGCTGATTAACACCTTCCAAAGAAATTGTTTAAAATCTGATCTAGACTTATTGAACTTTTATGTGTACACACACCCCTTTTATACCTTTTGTTGGTTTCCTTAAGTAACACATTGCTTGGCATCTCTATTTGTACATGTCAATGCCTTTCACAAATGATTACCATTTTGCTAAGCAGTGTTGTTCTTTTACTACTTTGTTTTGTGGAAACAGTATTTAAAAGAAGATTAAAAGCAAATGTCCATGCCTATAATTGGGAGGCTGAGACAGGAGAATCGTAGGTTTGAAGCCAGCAGGCACTAATTTAGTGAGATCTTATCTCAAAATAAAAAGGGCTGGGAATGTAGTTCAGAGATAGAATGCCCCTGGGTTCAATCTGCAGTGCCACAAGGAAAAAAAAAAAGCAAAATATCCATTGGCCAGAAAATATAAACTCAAGTAAGAGCAAAGAATTTTTTGTGTGTGTGTGGTACTGAGGATGGAACCTAGGGGTATTTATATCCCTGAGCTACACCCCCAGCCCTATTTTTAGTCTTTTTTATTTTTGAAATAAAGTCTCACTGAGTTGTGAAGGACCTCAGTAAGTAGCTGAGGCTGTCCATGAACCACGATCCTCCGGTCTCAGCTTCCTGAATGCTGGGATTACAGGCGTGCGCCGCCATGCCTGGCTCAGCCCTGTTTTTTTTCCCCCTTGTGGTATTGGGGGTGGAACCCAGGGGCTTTTCTACCTCCGTGCTACACTCCCAGACCTATTTTATATTTTATTTGGAAATAGGGTCTCACTAAGTTGCTGAGAGCCTGAGTAGCTGAGGCTGGCCTCAAACCTATGCAATCCTCCTGTCTCAGCCTCCCAAGTGCTGGGATTACAAGTGTGTGCCACCACGCCCAGCTCTCAGCCCTCTTTTTTATTATTTTGAAATGGCCTCACTAAATTGTGGAGAACCTCACTAAGTAGATGAGACTAGCCATGAACCCTAATCCTCCTGTCTCAGCCTCCCAAGTACTGGAATTACAAGCGTGCACCATCATACACGACAAATTTTTGTACTTTTTTTTTTTTTTGGGTGGTACTGGGGTTCCTGGAAGCCCTTCTACCTCCGGGCTACACTCCCAGACCTATGTTTTTACATTTTTATTTTGGAAACAGGGTCTCCTAAGCCAGCGCGCGCGGCTGGCTTCGAACCTGCGCGATCCTCCTGTCTCAGCCTCCCAAGCGCGGGGATTACAAGCGTGCGCCACCATGCCCGGCTCAAATTTTTGTATTTTTAATTCATTAATTTCACTTTACCAAGACCAGAGCCTAGCAAATGGTCAATGCGCAATAAATATTCATTGAATGTGCTATGCCCATCCACTGGACTTCTTCATACAGGAGTGAAAATGAGAGGCATCAATATAACCTTTTTATAAAGGTTAAAAACAAACCAAATAAATTATTACTTAGAGAAACACAAATACATGATAAAAAATCTTTGAGGTACTGAAGATGGAACCCAGGAGAATTCTAACTCCAAGTGATACCCCTAGCCCTATTTTTTTTATTCTTTATTTTGAAACAGGACCTCACTGAATTGCAAAGGACATTACTAAGTAGCTGAGGCTGTCCATGAACCACAATCTTCCTGTCTCAGCCTCCCAAGTACTGGGATTAGAAACATGCTCCACCATGCCCAGCTTTATATGCAACTTTTGATGCCTAACAATAAAATAAACATATACGATGCTATCACTAAAAGAACTAGAATAGCTACTACTTGGGCCCTTTGCAACTCAGTAAGAACCTGTTTCAAAATAATAAAAAATAGGACTAGGGGTGTCACTCAGAGGTAGAATGGCCCTGTGTTCCACCCCTAGTACAACAAAAAAAAAAATGCATATATATTAAAAATGGTCTTGTGTTTGTCTAAAATGTAGCAAAATTTTTAAGAGCCACTTAAAGCAAACACAGAAAAAGCTTCAAGAGCTTATGGTGGAACCTTTAGTTTAGCTACTTCAGTAGGATCACAGTGTGTATGCTCATCATAGTGAGTCCTCAGGTCAGCCTGTCACAGATGATACAGCACAGCATGAGATGACACAAGCCAGCATTGCATGAGATGGACGGCAGCCCTTTACATTTAACCGTAATACATACAAGTTTTTAGCTTTGGCAAATTTTTTCTTTGGCTCATATTTAAATTTAGTTTCATTTCCTGAGCATAAATCAGCTAGTCTTCATTATAGTAGCTTGGAGAATACTATAGAATAGGAAAGAAACATATGTTGTATTTTTTAAATGGATAAAAATATTCATATAACCTGGTGGCACACACTTGTAATCCCAGCATTTGGGAGGCTGAGACAGGAGGATCGCAATTCACAGCCAGCCTCAACTACTTAATGAGGCCCTCTGCAACTTAGTGAGACCCTGTTTCAAAATAAAGAATAAAGCCAGGCATGGTAGTGCATGCTTGCAATCCCAGTGCTTGGGAGGCTGAGACAGGAGGATCGCACAGGTTCAAAGCCAGTCTCAGCTAGTGAGTGAGGTTCTCAGCAACTTAGTGAGACCCTGTTTCCAAATAAAGTATATAATAGGTATGGGAGTATAGCCCGGAGGTAAAAAAAAAAAAAAAAAAATGCCCCTGGGTTCTACCCCCAGTACCACAAAAGAAAGAGAGAGAAAAGGAAGGAAAGAAAGAAAATAAATAAATAGGGCTGGGGTTATAGCTCAGGGGTAGAATGCCTTTGAGTTCCATCCCCAGTACCACAAAAAAAAAATATACACACACACACACACACACACACACACACACACACATATACAATTTGTGAAATAATTTAATGCTCACATGAGTATTAAAGAATTCACCATTAGGGTGTTTCCCCAGACAGGGAGTTGCCAGTGGTAAGCTTAAGAAATGTTTGGCTCAAATGTTAAAGAACTATTTATATCAAGAGAATGTCAGTGGTTGGGAAATTGAAATCTATCTGTTAAAGATGCAGAGTAAGTGGGGTGTGTGTGTGTGGTGGTCCACACCTATAATCCCAGTACTTGGGAGGCTGAGACAGGAAGATCACAGGTTCAAGGACAGCCTCAACAACAAAGCAGGACTCTAAGCAGCCTACCAAGACCCTGTTTCAAATAAAAAGTAAAAAGGGCTAAGGGTAAGGGTGTAGTTCGGAGGTAGAACAAGCCGGGCGTGGTGGCACACACTTGTAATCCCCCGCGCTTGGGAGGCTGAGACAAGAGGATCACACAGGTTCAAAGCCAGCCTCAGCTACTTAGGCTCTCAGCAACTTAGTGAGACCCTGTTTCCAAATAAAATATAAAATGTGTCTGGGAGTATAGCCCGGGAGTAGAAAGCCTCTGGGTTCCACCCCCAGTACCACCAAAAAAAAAAAAAAAAAAAAAGACAGAACAAGCTGGTGATAGTGGTATACACATGTAATCCCAATACTTGGAAGCCTGAGACAGGAGGATTGCAGGTTCGAGGACAGACTCAGCACCTTAACAATAAGACTGGAGATGTAGCTTAAAGGTAGAATGCCCCTGGGTTCAATCCTCAATATAGGGGAAAAAATTGCAAAGCAAGCATGGACATTAGATTTGGTGGACTATGGTTGAGGGGATTGTTCAATAATGCATTAGAATATTATATTGATAATCCATTATGAATATAAGATGAGCAAGTTTGGAAAATGAACAATTTAGTCCCAAATATCTAATTTGCCCTATTACCCTTCCACTTCATGCAACTCCAGGAACCTTCCCAGGGATAAGGGAGACTGTTGAATGATAAGTTTTTCTTGCTGTATAGCAAAGCTTTCTTCTTCTGTGCCATATATCTGCCAGTGGTTCAGAACTCTAGCCCAGGAGGCGGTGGTGTCGGAGAAGAGGAGGACAGTCAGCAGGAATCTGAAACTCCTGATCCCAGCGGAGGCTTCCGAGGAACAATGGAAGCCGACCGAGGGATGGAAGGTTTAATCAGTCCCACAGAGGCCATAGGCAACGGTTGTGGGGCCAGCAGCTCCTGTCCTGGCTGGCTTCGAAAGGTAATTCCTTTGGAAGAGATACCTCAGATGAATATCAGCCCCTTTTGGGGAACTAGAAGAAAGCAGTCAGGATCTCAGTTTCCCATATCCTATTAAACTGTTGTGCAGCAAAAATCTAGTTTTCTGATTTATATTAGGAAAGAAGTCACCCAGATACAAATTCTGTTTTTCTTTCCAACAAGAAGTAATTCAGGCCAGGCTTGGTGGCCTATGCTTGTAATCCCAACATTTGGGAGGCTGAGACAGAAGGATACGGGTTCACAGCCTCAGCTACTTAGGCCCTCCACAACTTAGACTCTGTTTCAAAATAAAGAATAAAAAAATAGGGCTGGGGGTGTAGCTCAGAGGTAGAATGCCCCTGGTACTGCAAAAAAAAAAAAATATATATATATATATATATATTCTTGTATGTGTGTGTGAAAAAAAAATATATATATATATCTTTTTTTTTTCCAGTACTAGGGATTTTTTTTTTTTTTTTTTTTTTGGCAGTACCTGGGGCATTCTTCCTCCGAGCTACACCCCAGCCTTATTTTTTATTCTTTATTTTGAAACAGGGTCTCACAAAGTTGCAAAGGACCTCACTAAGCACCAGAGGCTGGCTGCAAATCTGCAATCCTCCTGTCTTAGCCTCCTAAGTACTGGGATTATAAGCATGTGCCACCATGCCCGGCTTCATACTTGTATATTTAAATAGAATATAAACTATCATACCCTATCTTAAGGGCAATTTTTATAATGCATGTGTACAGAGTTAAGCTTATAGATTTTGTACTGTTTATGGAAGTAGAATATTAAGGTAATTGAGAATACTAGAAATATAGTTTATGAAGGTTGAGGTGCAGACAGTAAGAGTGATATTAATGTATGTTTATATATATGGCTAGTTACAATATGGCTATTTAGAAGAGGATGATATATGTCAATATGACCTTATTCTTTAAGAAAATATGTAGAATGTGGACAAGACTATATATATATATATATATATATATATATATATAGAGAGAGAGAGAGAGAGAGAGAGAGGGGGGGGGGGGGAGTGTGTGGGGGGGGGTAGGTAAGTAGGTAGGTAGGTAAGTACTGGGGGTGGAACCCAGGGGCTTTTCTACCTCTGGGCTATACTCCCAGACCTGTTTTAAACTATTTGGAAACAGCATCTCACTAAGTTGCTGAGAGCCTCACTAAGTAGCTGAGGTTGGCTGTGAACCTGTGCAATCCATGTCTTAGTCTCCCAAGTGCTGGGATTACAAGTGTGTGCTACCACACCCAGCCAAAAATATATATTGATCTTTTTTATAGTACTTGTTTTATTAGCTTCTTTTATCCATCTGTATTTTTTTTTCTTTTATCTTTTTTTTTTTTTTTTCTTTTGTTGTACTGAGGATAGAACCCAGGGACATTCTACCTCTGAGCTACACCCCCAGCCCTATTTTTTTATTCTTTATTTTGAAACAGGGTCTCACTGAGTTGCAAAGGGCCTCACTAAGTAGTAGCTGAAGCTATCCTCAAATAGTGATCCTCCTGTCTTCGCCTGCCAAATGCTCAGATTATATAAGTATGCGCCACCATGCCCAGCCTTATCCATCTGTATTCTTTAGAGATGTATTCTTTACAGATGGATAAATTTTTAAATATTTTACAAAAAAAAGATGATCAAAAGAGAGAGTCTACAGATTTAAAGCTCCTTATTTAATAAGACTAGACTTGATTGTTACATGAGGAATATGAGCAGGGGTAGTAGCATGCCTTCAGCCCTAGCCTTCAGTAGCTGGTTTGCCCTGTTGCCCAACAGCCACTGCCCTCACTGCCTCTGACCTCCCTGAATAGCCTCTGTGGTAGTAAGTGTGTACCACCAGTGGTACACTCCAGATTGTGCACTCCAGTTTGAGTCTGACTTTGTCTCATTGTTAGTTACTCTGTCGATGAAGGTTTGGCAGTTTCCCACACAACTGTCCCGTCCCACTAGGGGGTGCTGATGTCACAACAGAGTGAAAACTGGAGCAAAAGTGAGAAGGAAATTTGGGAGAAAGTGAATTGCTGCAAACAGAACTGATGAGATTTCTTTTTCGTGTACATAGGAGCTGGAAAATGCAGAATTCATCCCCATGCCTGACAGCCCATCTCCCCTAAGTACAGCATTTCCAGAATCTGAGAAAGATACCCTGCCCTATGAAGAGCTACAAGGACTCAAAGTGGCCTCCACGGTTCCTCCGGAACACAAACCCCCAGTAGGAGCCTGGGTAACTGAGCTTTTTGCTATTGAAGAGCAGCTGAGCACTGACTGTGAGCTCTACCCATTCTGGCCTTCTGTCTGTCTGCTTTGATCTTCTGGCTGCCCTGCATTAGCATATTCACTGTCCAGTTGTCCTGAAAGTCTCTCTCCCCAGGCTAAACTGAGCTGCCTTGGAACAGTATCTTCTCTATCACGCTTTTGACAACTCTGGCATTGTAGCACAAAGTGACCACAGATACAGGTTGAGTTTCCCTTTTCCAAAACGCTAACACCTTTCTCTCTGCATCAGAAGTACCAAAATTGAAATTCCAAAATTCTAGTTCAGTTTTCATAATGCTTCTTTCTAGGGTAGGTTGGAGGTTCTATTTATTAATGAGAAGCAATGATTCAGGTATAGGAAGGGAGCCACACATATACATCTAACCTTGGTTGAAATGAAATTGTAGTAAATACTTCAATATAACGCTAAGCTAGGAAACATCAAATTTTTTCAATAGAAGGCCACATAGTAATTATTTTTAGACTTTACAGGCCATGCAGTCTCTCGCAACTATTCAACTGTGACACTGTCGCACAAAAGTAGCCATAGATACAGGTTGAGTCTCCTTTTTAAAAAAAATTCTCCAGGCCGGGCGTGGTGGCGCACGCTTGTAATCCCCGCGCCTGGGAGGCAGAGACGGGAGGATCGCGCAGGTTTGAAGCCAGCCACGCGCTGGCTTAGGAGACCCTGTTTCCAAATAGAAATATAAAAAAAGGTCTGGGAGTGTAGCCCGGAGGTAGAAGGCCTTCCAGGAACCCCAGTACCACCAAAAAAAAAAAAAAAAAAAAAAAAAAAAATTCTCCAGATCTGAAGTGTTTTGGATTTCAAAGTATATCAGATTTGGGGATATTTGCATATATATATATATATATATATATATATATATATATATATATACACACACACACATATATATACATAGATAGATAGATAGATAGATAGATAGATAGATAGATAGATAGATGATAGATATCTTGGAGCTGGGGCCCAGTCTAAACACAAAATTCACCTATAGTTTATAAAATTTATATACATAGCCTGAAGGTGATTTATACAGTATTTTAGTGTGCAACTCATCACATAAGGCAAGATATGGAATTCTCCATTTGTGACATCATCTTAGTGCTCAGAAAGTTTTGTATTTTGGAGTATTATAGACTTTAGGATTAGGGATACTCAGCCTAATACATAATCAATGAGCATGTCTGTTATGTTTCAATAAAATTTTATGTATGAAAGAGGCAGTAGGCCACAGCTGGTCCATGGGTTGTCATGTGTTGGCCCTGGCTATAAATAAAGTACAATAGAAGACTGGAGAAAAATCCAGACTGGGATAATTAAAAACCTTCCCAGAAGAAGTAATAAAGCCTTTGAAACCTCAAGGTGAACATTTCAATTCCTACTGATTACCGTTCTTGAATTGTGTTTGGCAGTTGTGTTTACTCAATACCTCTCAAGTCTTTACAGAGTGATTCACTACATTTATTGAATATTGACCCTTTGGATCACACTGCCCTCACTGCAATCAAAAGGACTTGTTCCAAACCAAATCATTGTTTTCCCCCACTTCTTCATTTTAAAAGAGAACATATTGATGCACTTTAAATTTTTCACAATGTTCTCCAAAATAGTTGATTTTCCTTCTCCTGTCAGTGCCAGGTGCTATTGTAATCCCAGCATTTTCTGTTTCTTTTGCACCCATTCTTATGTGTGTGTGTTTTATCTTGTTAGTTTAAAAGTAAAATCTGTTTGGACTGGGGAGTCATGGTTCCCAGGCAGATCCCCTGCAATCTCTCCTTGTCTTCAGCCACCCCGACTGAATCCCACAGCACCGTGTGCTGGGAAAGGAACACCATTGGCGACTCCTGCCTGTGTGTGCAGCACTCTGCAGGTGGAGGTTGAGAGGTTGCAGGGTCTGGTGTTAAAGTGTCTGGCTGAACAACAGAAGCTACAAGAAGAAAATCTCCAGATTTTTACTCAACTACAGAAGCTGAACAAAAAATTAGAAGGAGGGCAGCAGGTAAGGGCATTAAAAGAATAATTCAATTTCCAAGTCTTTTAACAGTCACAGAAACAAAACATCAAGCAATAAAATCTATTTCTTAAAGATTACAAGTCTTTACCTTTCAATAAGGTAGCTTTTGTAATTAACCCCAGAAGCCTTGGACCTTGTTCATGTACCTGGATTGAATCATTTTCATCCCTAATTTCCTTGTTTTTTTGTTACTATTTGTTATTGTTCGTTGTTACTGTTTGTCTTTTCCTTTTTTTTTTTTTTTCCTTTTTTTTTTTTTTTTGGCAGTACTAGGGATGGAACCCAGGGGCATTCTATCACCAGGCTAAACCCCCAGGCCTATTTTTTATTCTTTATATTTGTTGTTTGTTTGTTTGGTTGGTTGGTTGGTTTTGGTGGTACTGGGGTTCTTGGAAGCCCTTCTATTTCTGAGCTACACTCCCAGACCTAATTTTTTTTATACTTTTTATTTGGAAACAGGGTCTCTTAAGCCAGAGCAGCTGGCTTCGAACCTGCATGATCCTCCTGTCTCCACCTCCCAAGCACAGGGATTACAAGCATGCGCCACCATGCCCGGCTTATTCTTTATATTTGAAACAGGGTCTCACTGAGTGGTAAAGGGCCTCACTAAGTAGCTGAGGCTGTCCGCGAACCACGATCCTCCTGTCTCAGCCTCCCAAGTGCTGAGATTACAAGCATGTGCCAATGCCCAGCTTGTCTTTACTTTAAACATCACAATGAACACTCATGTGTCTACCATCTAGATTCAACAATTGTTAATATGCTGCTTGTATTTGTTGGTGATGCATATATGTATATAAATATAAACATCTTATTTATTTTGCTGAGCCATTTACAATAAACTGTAGAGCCCTCCCATACTTTATTACCTATCTAAATAAAGATACTTCATTGCACATCAAAATAAAGATATTTAAACCAGGGTGGTGGTACACACTTGTATTCCTGGTACTTGGGAGGCTGAGACAGAAGGATTGTAGGTTCTTGGCCAGCCTCAACTATTTAGTGAAGCCTTCCGTAACTTAGGCCCTGTTTAAAAAAAAAAAAAAAAAAAAAGATGTTAAGATGTTTGAGTTAGACACGGTGCCACACACCTGTAATCCCAGTACTTGGGAGGCTGAGTCAAGAAAATGGCAGGTTTGAGGCCAGCCTCAGCAATTTAGAGAGGCTCCTCAGTAACTTAATTAAATTCTGTTTCAAAATAAGAAAACAAGCCGGGCGTGGTGGCGCTCGCTTGTAAGCTCTGCAACTCAGTGAGACCCAGTTTCAAAATAAAGAATAAAAATAGGGCAGGGGGTGTAGCTCGGAGGTCAAATGCCTCTGGGTTCCATCCCCAGACCCGCAAAAATAAATTAAATAAATAAATAAATAAATAAATAAGAAAACAATATAGGTCTGGTGTGCAGCTCAGAGGTAAGATGCCTCTGGGTTCAACCAGTATCAAAACTAAAGATGTTTGTTTTCCTGGACAACAATAATTTTATTATCGCACCTAACAAAATTTATACTAAATATTCTCAATTTGCATCCAGTACTCACAAGAATTTTTGTTTTGTTTTTTGTTTTTGCAGTCCTAGGGATGGAACTCAGGGAAATTCTACCTCTGAACTACACTACCCTGACCTGATTTTATTCTGTTATTTTGAAATAGGGTCTCACTAAGTTGCTGAGGCTGGCCACAAACCTTCATTCCTCTTGTCTTGGCCTCCCAAGTACTGAGATTACAAGCATTCACCACCACACCCAGCTACATGAATGTTTTTTATCAGACTAGAATCCAGTTAAGAACCCCCCCTTTGTGTGTGTGTGTGTGTGTGTGTGTGTGTGTGTGTGTGTGTGTGTGTGTGTGTGTGTTTTATGTGATACTGGGGATTGAACCTAGGAGCAGTCTACCTCTGAGCTACAACCCCATCATTCCTTTAGTATACCACCATGACTCCTTTTTAAAAATACTTTTTAAAACAAAAGCCTTTGTTTTAATGTAGAACTTTTGCCTCCACTGAGTATCATTCCTTTTTTCTTTTCTTTCTTTCCTTTTCCTTTTGTGGTACTGGGGATTGAACCCAGGGGCTCTACCTCCCAGCTGCACCCCCAGCCCTATTGTTATTTTGATTTTGATTTTTGAAATGGTCTTGCTAGGTTGATGAGAGTCTCACTACTTGCTGAGGCTGTTTGCAAGCCTGTGATCCTCCTGTCTCAGCCTCCCAAGTACTGGGATTACAGGCTTGCACCACCATACCCGGCTACTATTTCTTCTTAAAAATATTTTTATGAGCAGCATTTGGGAGGCTGAGACAGGAGGATCACAGTTCATGGCCAGCCTCAGCTACTTAGGCCCTTTGCAACACAGACCTTGTTTCAAAATAAAGAATAAAAAATAGGCCTGGGGGTGTAGCTCGGAGATAGAATGCCCCTGGGGGTTCCATCCCCAGTGCTGGGGGAAAAAAAGAATAAAATAGGGCTGGGGTTACAGCTTAGAGGTAGAATGTCCCTGGATTCAATTCCCAGTAGCACAAAAAGGAAGGAAGGAAGGAAGGAAGGAAGGAAGGAAGGAAGGAAGGAAGGAAGGAAGGAGCAGGGAAATAGATCCAGTCCTGTAGCTTTGTAGCTTTGCCACTTAATCGTGTGTGTGTGTGTGTGTGTGTGTGTGTGTGTGTGTGTGTGTGTATGTGTTTGAACTCATCACTTTGTTTCTTTGAGCCCTGATTTCACACACACACACACACACACACACACACACACACACACCCCAGTGGTGCTGGGGATTGAACCCAAGGCCTCTCACATGCTAGGCAAGCACTTTACCACTGAACCACATCCCCAGTCTCTGGTTTCTCACCTAAAAGAAGAAAATAATACCACCCATCTCATATGGGTTTTCTTTGGAGATTAAATATCTATAAAAATACTTTAGAAAGTAATATACATGCTGAGCATGGTAGTGCACATCTTAATCCCAGTACTTGGGACACTGGGACAGGAGGCTCACAGATTTGAGTCCAGCCTCAGTACCTTACTAAGACAGACCTTGTTTCAAAATAAAAAATAGTGTTGCTTGTGTAACTCAGTGGTAGAATGCCCTGAGTTTACTACCCCGTACCAAAAAGAAAAGAAAAAGAAAGTACCATACATACTTGAGGTAAGATTGGCAGCTGTAGCAGGCAGAAAGACTGTTTTGCCCTGAATTGTTTCTCTTTTTAAACAGTTTTATATCCTAAACTCTTGGCAGTCCTAGAAATACCACAACAGTTGGTCACCCTAACTGCAACAAATGTAAAGATGTATACTTTTTCAAAGTTGGTGCCATGAGTTTCTCACAAGACTAGGGCTACAAATCCTCAGAGGCTGGCATTGAAAATACAGTCCTGAATTGCTGTGATCAGGAGGCACTGTTGCTCATATGGAACTCTGTTTTTTTCTGGACAGGTGGGGATGCATTCCAAAGGAACTCAGACAGCAAAGGAAGAGATGGAAATGGATCCAAAGCCTGACTTAGATTCAGATTCCTGGTGCCTTCTGGGAACAGACTCCTGTCGACCCAGCCTCTAGTCTCCTGAGCCTACATAGCCCCCAGGAAACTGGGATCCAAAGAACTTCACAGCACACCTACCAAATGCAGAGAGCAGCTTTCCTGGCTTTGTTCACTTGCAGACAAGGAGCGCAAGGCGGAGGCTCTGGAGCACTTTCCTTGTACATTTGGAAAGTGGAGTTGCCTTTTAGATAGGATCTAGGAGTGATTTTTACTGTTTTGCAGAATGGAAGGGCCCTGGGGCCCTGGCTTTGTCATCAGTGACTGCCACAGCAACAGCAGCTCTGTACCTCATCTGTTGATCCCACCTTTGAAGAGGAGACACAGTGCTTACCGTCATTGCGCTGGTAGCAGCTCATAACCCATTTGACATTTTCACCATTGATTGGAAGCTGCCTTGGGAATTCAGCATCAGGCATTGCACCTCTGGGTGGGGAAGGGAAAAGCATAAAACTGGTGTGGGCCGGGACCAGGTGTGGCCCGTCCAAGTCTCTCCAGAGAGTGTTGAAATATTCTGAGCCCTCTCAAGAGCCCTGAATCCAGGAAAATTTGTCTGGTGGAATTGATCTAGGATTTGTTTTCAGAAAGTTCATTTACTTTGTGCAGCTAAATGCTTTAAGAGGGCAAGTAGGTTTCGAATGCTTTTTCTCTGAGGGGTGATTGAACTGTCTGCAATGAGGAGTAGAAAAAGGGCAGGTCCCTCATCACACAGCTGGAGTTTAGGCTGTGGCCAGTGCAGGGTGGGGTTTCCCAGCTATGGAAGTTGCCTCCAAGGGAGGAACTGTATCAGAGAACTGATTCAGGGGCAGTGGGAAGAGCCTCAGGAGAACCATGAGGGAGAGGAGCACCTCCTCCAACATCTCCATCTGGTGTCTCCCATGCCTTCATGGCTCTTAGGGGTCTAATCTTGAGAGCAGCAGCCCCAGCCACTCCCCTACTCTATGTCTAGTCAGTATTTTCCCTTTTGGTGTTTTTTAAGCCATGTCATAACCAGTAAAACTATATCATCTTTTATACTTGAGTGGCCCAAAGCCACACCGAACCCTGGGGGTCCCAGAAGTCTAACAGAACAGGTCGAACATGCCAAGTGAAGGGAATTTGGCTGTGTGCTCGCTTCTGATGTGTCCTTGTAGACTGGAGCAATAGTTTTCCCAAAGAGGAATAGTAGCCTAGAGGAACGAAACTTCATATAGAAAATTCTAGGCAAGGGTTGGATGGTTTTGCTTAAGAATGTGGGTTTTGACCGGCTGTGATGGTGCACACTTGTAATCCCAGTACTTGGGAGGCTGAGACAGAAAGATCCAGGTTCATGACCAGCCTCAGCTACTTAGTGAGGTCCTCTACAATGAATGTGGGCTTTGTGTTTCCATCGGGCCTTTTAAAATATTTCTGTACTATTTCGGGTCATGGGCTGCTTTGATGATTCTCATATCCTTCCTCCCTACAAATAACAAAATTAATTTTGTTTCATATTATTAAGCCAAAGATATGTTTAATAATATAGGAGGACCTGTGCAAGGGGAAAGTTGCCATTTCCCTAAAACTGATAGTGCAAAGGCTAGTGCTTGGAGAAAACCCCATCTCTGAGGATGGGCAACTCTGTCAAATGTGATAGTCTTTGGTTTGATGTCCCATTATTTTTTTGATTCTGAGAAGCACAGTACAAGAGTACTAACAATCACCGAAACCTTTCCTAACATAAGGGAAGGGCCAACGCTGACTCAAGGTTATGAGGTCGGGGGTCTGCCGTAAACCTGACTGGGCTGTAGCTCGTCATGTGCTCATGAGCTCTGATTGGGCCAGCTGGCCTTTTGCACGCCACATCTCATGTTCACCATCTCAGCAGGCCTGAGCAGCAGGGCAGTTTGGGTGTTTGTTGTAAGGATCACTGTGCTCTGAGGGACATGGGCACGTTGCTGAGGGATGACACTGAGCCTTGAAGGGGGTAAGAGCCCTGCTCTTGTTCTAGAGGGAAGACATTTCCTAGCAATGGAACACAGTGGTCATTTTCTCCAGCATGTTCCCTTGGGAAGTCTAGGCTTGTTATTAATCTGGCTGTGAATCTTAAGTTCTGTGCCTTAGAGACAATTTGCACTTTTATAATTGTGCCTGGGACAACAATATGATTTTTCCCACCAAACAGCTATGCAGCAGAAACCAGTTCAAAGGTGGCAGCCATGCGTGGATAGAGTGAAAAGCAAGGCAGCAGAAGTGCCTCTGAATGGTTTCCTGTAGTGATTCCTGTAAGTTCTGTCCTGCTTTTCTTCTTGATGCATTGCTAGGTGTTTTAAGTTTTCCAGTAGTATTGCTTTTGAATTACTCCTCCATGCTGACACTGTTGCTAAAGAACTAGCTTATTGTTAGCCAGATGCCGGAAGATTGAGGGTGGAGTGGTTTGGCATTTCGGTTTTAAATAAACATTTAAACTCTCAATTACTGCTGCACCTCAGTAAGCCTGCGTACGGGTCACCATCAACTGGAGATAAAACACCCACACTCTAGGTCTTTGTGAATCTTTGATTACATGAATTTTTATATAAATAAATGTTTCTGTAACAGAAACAACACAAGGGACGTTGCACAGAAGTAATCTCTGCTTCTTTCCAATCTATTATCCTTGCCAGCAGAATCAGTTCTACAGTTTTCCCAAAACTTAGAGAAATGACAATGCTAAAAGTGCAGAGGGTTAGCCAGCACAGCAGTGCATGCCTATAACCCCAGCCCTTAGAGGCTAGAAGTTTGAGGCCAGCCTTCACGACTTAGCAAGACCCCATTTCAAAATAAAAAAGTCTGGGGGTGTGGCTCAGTGGTAGAGTGGTCCTGGGTTCAATCTGCAGTACCACAAAAAATAAACAAAAGCAGTCGGACATGGTGCACACTTGTAATCCCAGCACTGGGGAGACTGAGACAGGAGGATTGCAGGTTCAAGGACAGCCTCAGCTACTTAGTGAAGCCCTCTGCAACTTAGTGAGACCCTGTTTCAAAATAAATAATAAAAAAAATAGGACTGGGGATGTAGCTCAATCCCAGTATTACAAAAAAAAAAAAAAAAGTACAGCCGGGTGTGGTAGCAATACACTTGTAGTCTCAAGACGTGAAAAGCTAAGACAAGAGCTAAGAATGTCCCTGGGTTCAATCCCTAGTACCGCACATGCGCGCGCACACACACACACACACGAGTGCAGAGAGAGAAAAAATATATATAGGCCATTAATAGAAGGGTCTTATAGTGGCACATGGTTGTAATTCCAGTACTTGGAAGGCTGAGACAAGAGGATTGCAGATTGGAAGTCAGCCTCAGCAACTTAGGCTCTCAGCAACTTAGCAAGACCCTGTTTCCAAATAAAAGATAAAGTAGATTTGGGGGTATAATCTGGAGATAGAAGGCTCCTGGGTCCTATCCCCAGTATCACACACACACAAAAAGTGGCATCTCTTCTTGTTCTTACCTTCTCAGTCTCAGTGGGGGCTTCTCCAAGTGATCATGCCAGTTTCTGTTTATTAAATTTTTCCCTCAGGCTAAATTTGGTCTCCCTGGTATAGCATAGCTAACTTAAAACTCTTGGCTGAACATTTGCTGAAGTTTAAAGCAAAGGCATCCTAAAACTCAAATTTCATTTGGTTTGTCGTCTATTCAGAAACAATAATAGCCAGGCGTGGTGGCGCACGCTTGTACCCCACACTTGGGAGGTGGAGACAGGAGGATTGTGCAGGTTCGAAGCCAGCCGTTTTGGCTTAAGAGACCCTATTTCCAAATAAAAAGTATAAAATAGGTCTGGGAGTGTACCCCGGAGGTAGAAGGACTTCCAGGAACCCCAGTACCACCAAAAAAAAAGAGAGAGAGAGAGAGAGAGAGAGAGAGAGAGAGAGAGAGAGAGAGAGAGAGAACAAAAGAAAGAAAGACAGAGAGGAATAAAGAAAAAAACAATAATAGAAAACTCAGAAGCAAGGATGTATTTTGGACAAATTCAGATGAGACCTCGGGGCCTCCAAAGAAGTATTAGTCATGATAGTGTCAGGGCAAAGTGGGCTATAGTCAGGACTAAAATATGGTCCTTCCTGTTGCAAGTCAGAAGCCATGTATTGCTTCAATGATTAACTATGGAAGCAAGCGTACTGATCATTAGATCCCACAGAACCATGAACACAATGGAGGAAAGCTCTACAATATCACATCGCTTCTACCTCCCGGGTAGTTGTAAAGAGTAGTCATCAATGTCTAAAACTAAATGTTGGCCAGAGGTGCCATGCTGCATGAAAGATGAGGAAGTACCATCTCAGCACAGCTGCACACACTTAAGTGAGTTACACCATCAGATTTTTCTCATAGCTTAACTCTTTGAGCTTTAAAATATTTTTACTTGCATAATAGATTCTTGGATAAAGTAATATAAAATATAGCCATTTCCAAGAAGCATTTATGTGTTCTCTCATCCAGTCTAAGAAGAGACAGGAAAAAAAGTTTTTACCACTTCCCAAAAGTCAAGTCAAACTAAGTTTAAAAGCCTAACAGATAGCCGGGGGTGGTGGCGCATGCTTGTAATCCCTGCGCTTCAGAGGCTGAGTCAGGAGGATTGCACAAGTTGAAAGCCAGCCTCAGCTACTTAATGAGGCTCTCAGCAATTTAGTGAGACCCTGTTTCCAAATATAAAATAGGTCTGGGATATAGCCCGGAGGTAGAAAGCCTCTGGGTTCCACCCCCAGTACCACCAAAAAAATAAATAAAAAATAAAAGCCTAACATGTATAATCAATGCCTAAACATGTAGAGTCCAAAAGGAACACCAAGGCCTTGGCTATTGTATTTCTTTGGCTTCTTAAGAATAAATAACCAGAGCTGGGCTTAGTGGCGCACGCTTGTAATCCCAGCATTTGGGAGGCTGAGACAGAAGAATCTGGTTTCGCAGACAGCCTCAGCTACTTAGTGAGGCCCTCTGGAACTCAGTGAGACTCTGTTTCAAAATAAATAAATAGAGCTGGGGTGTAACTTGGAGGTATAATGCCCCTGGGTCCCATCTCCAGTACCGCTAAATAAAAAAATAAAAATAAACCACATCTGATATCTGTAGAACACACTCTACACACAGCATTTGTTGTCTTAGGAGGCCTCTGACCTGTGACCTTAATAATATCATCCAGGGATCCCAAACCCAGGTAGTTGGGAGGCAAAGAAAGGCAAGTGAAGCAGGCCCCACCCACTGCTCCCCTGACTAAAGAAGCCACTGATTCTAAACATCACTCAAGAGCCAGGCATGGTGGCGCACGCTTGTAACCCCAGCGCTTGGGAGGCTGAGACAGGAGGATCGCGCAGGTTCGAAGCCAGCCTCAGCTACTTAGTGAGACTCTCAGCAACTCAGTGAGACCCTGTTTCCAGATAAAATAGAAAATAGGTCTGGGAATATAGCAGGGAGGTAGAAGGCCCCTGGGTTTCACCCCCAGTGCCACAAGAAAATAAACCTCACTCATTTTGTCCTGTGCACATTGTTGGGCCAATGTTTCTAGAACCTTTAATTTTTCAAGAAATGTTCCATATCCCAATTTTTAGGAATATTTTTAATGCTGTGCAGCAAAATAAAACAAATCTATGGGGCAAAGCTGCTCACAGGCAGTACAACTTTTTAGCCTTGGCCACAGCTTGTTCTTGTCATCTACTGCTTTTAATATTAAGTATGGGGCTGGGTGTGATGGCGCACGTTTGTAATCCCAGCATTTGGGAGGCTGAGACAAGAGGATTGTGGACAACCTCAGCTATTTAGTGAGGCCCTCCGCAACTCAGTGAGACCCTGCTTCAAAATAAAGAATAAAAAAAAAATAGGGCTGAGGGTGTAGCTCAGAGGTAAAATGACCCTGGGTTCCATCTCCAGTACCACAAAAATAAATAAACAAATAAATAAATAAATAAATAAATAAATAAATAAATAAAATAGAAGTCTGCTCTAATTGACAGAAACATGTGACTATGCATTGTCCCAGCTTTGATGGCCGATTTGCTGCCTCATTTAAAAAGTCATTCAAGCCGGGCGTAGTGGTGCACTCTTGTAATCCCTGCGCTTGGGAGGCTGAGACAGGAAGATAGCACAGGTTCGAAGCCAGCCTCGGCTACTTTAGTGAGACCCTGTTTCAAAATAAAATATAAAATAGGTCTGGGAGTATAGCCTGGAGGTAGAAAGCCTCTGGGTTCCACCCCTAGTACCACCAAAAAAAAAAAAAAAAAAAAAAGTCATTCAACCAACCTAATTTGAAAATGGAGTGCTTGCACCTTCTTTCCTTCTTTTTTTTTTTTTAACAACATATGAAACCTATTAGAAGAGAAGTAGAAATAAATATAATGTATTTTCCCCCATCCCTACCCTGTAAAGTACATAAAGATGTTCCTTTTATTACACAGTACACCACAGGGAAGGTTTAGGATATACTGGTGCCCTAACATTACATACTTTTTTTGGCCTTTGGCCAGGACCATCCCCCAAGGAGGCCAACGATAGATTTCCATTAATAATGCCTTACAGCAAAATCTTACTATCTTTAATAAGAGTTACCACCTGGGCAACCATGGTTCTCTGACCCCAGCTCATCCCAGTACTCCAACCTCTTACAAGAGCGAGAAGAGTTACCAGAAACCATACAGTAATCAGAAGGCACAACCAAATGCAGGCGCTTCCCTAGCACAAACCACAGTCCACGTCATGAGCAGAGAGCTTTAATGGAGTCTGCTCACCATCCAGGGTCGATATCCATCAGTTCTGAGAGCAAGACCGTACGGCTCGCCCGTCCAGGTCACAATGTGGGAAACTGAGCCTGCCTCCTGCCTCTTGCTGCCTTAGCAATCGCTCTCACTGATTTTAGCTCTGCAGGCAAATCTGGGTGATGTTAAAGCTTCTCTGCTTTACATCAAATTATTCTCTGTACTGCTGAAGGGAAGCAGAGCCTGTGAACCACCCAAGGAGGTTTCCACTGTTGCTGCTCAACTGTGGTGCTTCCCTGGCGGTGGAGGCCGGCTCTTGATGGTCTTGCACTTGGGAATATGCCGCTCAGCCACCTTTGGAGCAAAGTGGCGGCTACAGTGAGGACACTGGACATAGTCTGGGTTTTCTGTGGGCAGGACGGGATGCAAGTCTGAAGGTTTCCCACCTTTGGCAATTATCTGCTGGACCTCTCGAGCCTGCCGGAGGGTACGGATGAAAGATTCATGCTTCTGTCTCCAGTTGCTCTTCCGAGGGGGTTCAGCCTGTAGTGGAAAGGAAGGAGGTCATTCCAAGTAGAATTCACCTCATCTCCTTCCATGAGAATAACACCAGGAAACAGGTTTTTGATTCACAAGGACAACGAGAACAGAAAAAAAGTGACAGTAATAATTGGCTTGCCGGGCCTGGTAGCACATGCTTGTAATCCCAGCATTCAGGAGGCTGAGACTAAAGGATCACAGTTCACGGACAGCCTCAACTACCTAGTGAGGCCCTTTGCAACTCAATGAGGCCCTGTTTCAAAATAAAGAATAAGAAATAGGGCTGGAGGTGTATCTCAGAGGTAGAATTCCCCTGGGTTCCATCCTCGGTAACGCAAAATAATAATAATAATAATAATAATAATAATAATAATAATAATAATAATAATATAATAACTGGCTTGCCAGAGTGGAGACACAGCAAGGGCCTGCAGGGTGCAGGGCACCACTGAGAGGCAACACACTGTCCTCGCAGAACCCCAGAAGGTGCAGGGATGTAAACATGCTGGACCCCAGAGCTCCTCTCCTACCTCGCATGTCAAGTGTCCAACGCCCAGAACTCTCTTAGAAAAACACTGGCTTATTTTCTGGAGAAATCACACTAGATGGGTTTCGGACTCAGGAAATCCAGGCAGGACAGAGAACAGGGTTAATCTTGGGGCTGAAAAGTGGAGATTAAGGAGAAGGGTACACACCAAATTTTAGTACTGTCAGCCTTCCCCCACTCAGCTCCCACAGTCCCGAGGACATCAGCATCCTCTTAGGAAAGAGAAGGGCTCTCTGGGTGCACTGAGCTGTGCAGACAAGCCTTCAGCGCTCACATTAGGGGACCCCAATTACAAGACTCACTATTTGAAAGTCTTAATATGAAGACCCTTCATCAACAAGCTTAAATTTGGATAGATAGCCAAAGATCACCTGACATCTGATAAAACTGTTAACAAGGAAAAGACACAGGAAAGTATGCAAACAAAACTCAAGCTGCAGCAGCAAGAAGAAAACTTGTGTGTGTGTGGGAGGGGGGGGTTTCCTGGACCCCAAACCCTATTTTATTCTTATTTTGAAACAGGTTCTCACTAAGTTGCAGAGGTCCTCACTAAGTTGCTGAGGGTGGCTGTGAACCTGCAATCCTCCTGTTTCAACCTCCCATTTACTGGGATTATAAGTGTGCCCCACCATAACTGGCAGAAGAAAAATTATTTTTGTTTGTTAGTTTTTTGGGGGTTTTTTTGGTACTAGGGATTGAACCCAGGTGCATTCTACCTCTGAGCTACACCCCCCAGCACTATGTTATATTCTTTTTTTTTTTTTCCCAGCACTGGAGGCTGGAACCCAGAGGCATTCCACCTCCGATCTACACACCCAGCCCTACACACACACACATATATAATATTTTTTTGTGTGGTCCTGGGGGTGGAACCCAGAGGCTTTCTACCTCTGGGCTATACTCCCAGACCTTTTTTTTAATATTTTATTTCGAAACAGGGTCTCACTAAGTTGCTGAGAGCCTCACTAAGTAGCTGAGGCTGGCTTCGAACCCGTACGATCCTCCTGTCTCAGCCTCCCAAGCGCGGGGATTACAAGCATGTGCCACCACGCCCGGCTTTATCTTTACTTTAAAAAGCAGGGTCTCACTGAGTTGCAAAGGGTCTCACTACGTAGCTGAGGCTGTCCACGAACCATGATCCTCCTGTCTCAGCCTCCCAAATGCTGGGATTACAAATGTGCACCACCATACCTGGCTAAAAAAGGAGTTTTCATATAATGGAACAGGAATCAAAATGGCATTAGATTTCTCAGTGGTAAATACTGGATACTAAAAGTCACTGGGAAATACCTTAAAAGTTCTATTAAAAAGTCATGTTCCCTTAAAAGTTTATTAAAAAGTCATGTGTGAGCTGGGTGTGGTGGTGCACGTTTGTAATCCCAGCATTTGGGAGGCTGAGACCAGAGGATCATGGTTCGCGGACAGCCTCAGCTGCTTAGTCAGGCCCTCTGCAACTCAGTGAGACCCTGTTTCAAAATAAAGAATTAAATATTGGGCAGGGGGTGTAGCTTGGAGGTCAAATGCCTCTGGGTTCCATCCCCAGACCCGCCAAGAAAAAAAGAAAAAAAGTCATGCATGGTGCCACATGCTTTTAATCCTAATTGGGAGGCTGAGACAGGAGAATTACAGGTTCAAGGAAAGCCTCAGCAAGTGAGACTCTCATCAACCTAATGAGACCCTGTTTTCAAATAAAAATTAAAAATAGGGCTGGGGGTGTAGCTCAGAGATAGACTGCCTGTGGGTTCAATTCCCAGTACCAAAAATAAACTCTAATAAAATCATCCTCCACCTGGAATTCTATACCCAGCCAAATCATTAAATAGGTTATTATATAGCTATTTTCATCATTCTAAGACAAAAAATATACCTCCTGAGAGTGAAGCAAGAAAAAGAAGATGCTGGAAAAAGGGACCCAACATAGAAGAGAAACGGAGAAAAGTCCCAAGAGAACAGGTCTGCACCGGCCAAGGGAAGGGGAGGCGGAGGAGGAGAGGATGCGAGGGAGGAAGGGAGGTTTTCTCTCTCTCTCTCTCTCTCTCTCTCTCTCTCTCTCTCTCTCTCTCTCTCTCTCTCTCTCTCTCACACACACACACACACACACACACACACAGCCAAATCAATAGATACACATAGAAGGTGTTTGAGCACTTACACAAACATTAACAGATGTTGACATGAGATGGATCATTTAGGATGAAAAATTAGAGATGTATATTTAGAAATGAAGGAAGTAAAAACACAAGTCAGTTATTAACTCTGAGTACATGTGGGCAGAATTTGTTTACTCATTAGTGAATAAAATTTTCCTGGTCATGGAAAAGCTGACTACTGATTTAACCCCAAGTTGTGATTCAACCACAATGGAAGGAAAAGGGATGGGGGAGAGTAAGGGGAAAGGGATGTGAAGAAGCCTCACCCGCAGTCTCATTAAGAGGCCACCAGATAACATGAATATTGGCAAATCAAGAAGATAAGCAAGCCGGGCATGGTGGCCCACGCTTGTAATCCCAGCATTCAGGAGGCTGAGACCGGAGGATGGAGGTTAGCAGCCAGCCTCAGCTACTTAGTGAGGCCCTCTGCAACTCAGTGAGACCCATTTTCAAAATAAAGAATAAAAAATAGGGCAGGGGGTATAGCTCGGAGGTCCAATGTCCCTGGGTTCCATCCCCAGACCCCCCCCAAAAAAAGCATAGTATTTAGAAGTATGGAAGTAGGTATCAAAAGAACCATCTAACAGAACCTGGGGCTTGATTAAAGGCCAAGGGAGGGTGAGGCAGGACCCTTCTGGTCTACCTTATACATGACTTGGTACTACATGATTTTTTTATTTTTTGGTGGTACTGGGGTTCCTGGAAGCCCCTTCTACCTCCGGGCTATACTCCCAGACCTATTTTATATTTTTATTTGGAAACAGGGTCTCTTAACCTGCACGATCCTCCTGTCTCCGCCTTCCAAGCGCCGGGATTACAAGCGTGCGCCACCATGCCCGGCTC
This sequence comes from Muscardinus avellanarius, assembly GCF_963383645.1. Classification (NCBI taxonomy): domain Eukaryota; kingdom Metazoa; phylum Chordata; class Mammalia; order Rodentia; family Gliridae; genus Muscardinus; species Muscardinus avellanarius. The sequence continues at coordinate 79,505,017 of NC_137798.1, read as the reverse complement.
CAGGAACTTTAAGAAACTTCAATTAGAGAGATGTTCCTCAGGTGTATGATACCTATATTTTAAGTGTGTGTGTGTGTGTGTGTGTTGTGTATTTTACTGGGAGTTGAACCCAGAGGCATTCTATCTCTGAACTATACCCCCAGCCCTATTTTTTATTCTTTATTTTGGAACAGGGACTCACTGAGTTGCAAAGAGCCTCTCTAAGTAGCTGAGGCTGTCTGTGAACCTGGATCCTTCTGTCAGCCTCCCAAATGCTGGGATTACAAGCATACAGCACCATGTCCAGCTTTTATTCTTTATTTTGAAACAGGGTCTCACCAAGTGGTGGAGGGCCTCACTAAGTAGCTGAGGCTGGCCTTGAACCTGTGATCCTCCTGTCTCAGCCTCCCAAGTACTGGGATCACAAGTGTATGCCACCACACCTGGCTATTTTTTATTTTCAACCAGGGTTTCACTCAGTTGCAGAGGGCCTTGCAAAGTTTCTGAGGCTGGCCTCAAATCTGTGATCTTCCTGTCTCCACTTCCCAAATACTAGGAGTATAGGCATGCAACCACCATGCCTAGCTTTTATTTTAATTCTTTATCAGAGTATTTTATTCAATAAACATATTAAGCACAAGATATATGTAGTACCTGTCCTCGAATGTTTACAGTCTAGCAGACAAGAGATACAAGTCTGCTGACTGTTACATGAAGATCAAAAAAAATTACCTATTTAGCCAGCTGTGGTGGCACATGCCTATAATGCCAGGACTTGTAGATATGAGGATCATAGGTTTGAGGACAGTCTCAGCAAGTAGTGAGACTCTCATCAACCTAGTGAGACCCTGTTTCAAAATAAAAATTAAAAATAGGGCTGGGTGTGGTGGTGCATGCTTGTAATCCCCATACTTGGGAGGCTGAGACTGGAGGATCACAGGTTCAAGGCTAATCTAAGCTTACTTAGTGAGGCCCTCTGCAACTTAGTGAGACCCTGTTTTAAAATTAAAAACAAAAACAAAAAAATGGGGCTGGAGATGTAGCTTGGAGGTAGAATGCCCCTGGGTTCAATCCCCAGTAATGCAAAAAAAAAAAAAAAAAATCACCCATTCTTGTGAGTACACTAGAGGACTGACAGGAACATACGGCCACTTGGTTCGGGATCCAGCAGGGCACCCTGGAGTAGGACTTGGCACTCCCAGGAGGACGTGCTTCTCAATCCAGGTCCTTTTTGCCCAAGTGTCCTCAAGGCTACACATCCCCTCACACTAGCTTCCTTAAAGCTGAGCCATCTGATCTCAGAAATCCAATTATTTTGTTTCACTGCTACTATATTTAGGAATTTAAGAAGCACAAGATTCTTTTAGTTTCTGGCCAAAACCAAATTGCTGTGGTGGGACAAGGGAATTCCCGGGGGACTGTTGGGTTGACCAAAAAGAAAACAGGAAAGCACAGTAAGTGGCCGTCCCTTCACGCTGTGCCAGAGCAGGATGTTGACCTCCTGTTGGAAACCAGACTTAGGGGATGGTCTCTGGGCAGAGGGGCTTTTTTTTTTTTTTTTTTTTTTTTTTTTTTTTTTGCAGCTCTGGGGATGGAACCCAGGGGCATTCGACCTACAAGCTACACCCCTTGCCCTTTTTTTTTTTTAATTTTTGAAACAGGGTGTCACTAAGTTGTGAAGGGCATAAGTAGCTGAGGCTGTCCTGAGGCTGTCCGCAAACCGCGATCCTCCGGTCTCAGCCTCCCGAATGCTGGGATTACAAGTGTGCGCCACCACGCCTGGCCTGCACGGGCTTTCTTGTGAAAGAAAGCGTTCTGATTGTAAATTCTGTCTCCCAACAGCCATTCATCCCATCGACATGAGTTTATAAAAGGCCTCAGCAAAGATACACAAAAACTGTAAACTCCTGATGGACAAGAGGTACCAGCACAGCAAAGGGAGGTAGAAAGAAATGAAAGCAGAAGGATGCTCTCTTTTTTTTCTAGACTATTAGTTAGGTGGGGTCTTTGAGGTCCTATGGCCTAGGTTTGCCCAACTTTGATCACTTTATTCTTACTATTCTTCTTTAAATTCAAGACCCAGCTAGGCGTGGTGACGCATGCTTGTAATCCCAGTAGGTGAGAGGCTAAAACAAGCCATTGCAGATTTGCAACTAGCCTCAGCTACTTAGTGAGGCCCTCTGCAACTTAGTGAGACTCTGTTTCAAAATGAAGAACAAAAATAGGGCCAGGGATATAGCTTGTAGGTAGAATGACCCTGGGTTTAATTCCCAGTACTGCAAAAAAAGATAATAATAAAATAAAAAATCACCCGATGTGGTGGCGCACGCTTTTAATCCCTGTGCTTGGGAGGCTGAGACAGAAGGATTGCACAGGTTCGAAGCCAGCCTCAGCTACTTAGTGAGGCTCTCAGCAACTTAGTGAGACCCTGTTTCCAAATAAAATGTAAAATAGGTCTGGGAGTATAGCCCAGAAGTAGAAAGCCCCTGGGTTCCACCTCCAGTACCACACACACAAAAATAAATAAATATATAAAATTAAAAAATAAGAAAATAAAATATCATGATCCCAGAAATCACAGGCTTAATATGTTGTTATATTTCTAATATATATTAAAACCACTAAAATAAAAAATGTCTCAAACTGACAGGCTTTGAGAAAGAGTGAGTCATTATACAAACCAAGTGCCATAACCTTGACAATTAGGTTACCTATGAGACCATCTTCTCATGTATCTGAGGTTCTCCTGAACTTACCATGTATCTTGAAGCCCATATGTTCTACAACCTGGCTTTTCTAAAACAGGAATGTTTTAAAAGGTAACCAGGAAGTCCTTTATCCTTAAGATGTTTATATTCTAAATAGGAAGAAAAATAATTTGCAATAGAGTTTTGCCTCATGTGTTTACTAAGAAGGTATATCAAAACTAAGCTCCTACCGCACTTGGGAGGCGGAGGCAGAAGGATTGCGCAGGTTCAAAGCCAGCCGTGCTGGCTTAAGAGACCCTGTTTCCAAAAAAAAAAGTGTAAAATGAGTCTGGGAGTATAACCCTGAGGTAGAAGGGTTTCTAGGAACCCCAGTACCACCAAAACAAAACAAAACTAAGCTTCCAGCTGGGCGTGGTGGCACACGCTTGTAATCCCCGCGCTTGGGAGGCTGAGACAGGAGGATCGCACAGGTTCAAAGCCAGCCTCAGCTACTTAGTGAGGCTCTTAGCCACTTACTGAGACCGTGTTTCAAAATAAAGTATAAAATATAGGTCTGGGAGTATAGCCTGGAAATAGAAAGCCTCTGATTTCCACCCCCAGTACCATTAAAAAAAAAAAAAAAAACTAAGCTGCTAGACGTGGTAGCATACACTTGTAATCCCAGCATTTGCAAGGCTGAGACAGGAGGATCATGGTTCCTGGACAGCCTTAGCTACTTAGTGAGGCCCTCCGAGGGCAAATTAGTGAGACCCTGTTTCAAAATAAAGAATAAAAACAGTAAAGCAGCTTCCAACACCAGGCTCCAGAGAGGAGGGGAACTCAGAACAGAGCTCAGAGCCAGAAAGGAGATACGCCGGCCTGATGGCCAAGGACGCAGCAGCAGCGCCATACTGCCAGTGGCAGCGGCAACTTCACCGGACGGCACCAGACCAACAAACTCAACAGCCCACCAGGCTCCAGAGAGGAGTGGCGGACAGCAAGCCAAGGTGAGCCGCTGCGGATCAGCCGGGAGGAATTCGGCAGATTTTTCGGCGCAGGGAACATCTAAAGCTCCCAGGGGCTGGGCTCAGCGCACCCTACAGGGACTCAGAGCGGAGCTCAAAAACAAAGAAGAAATACGCCAGCCTCACGGCCGAGGGCGTGGCAGCAGCGCCATATTGCCTCCAGGGCGGCAGCAGTGAATTCACCAAGTCCATTACAGCTCCATCAGCGCACTCAACAACAGTGAGTCAAATTGCGGCCCCTAGAGGAGAAATCCCAGTACTGACTCCCAGGGACTTGACCCAGTGGGGGAGTGGCAGTGGCAGAGATATCACACTATAGTCACAACTCCATGCAGGAGAACGCCTAACCTGGCACCCCCCCATGGTCTAAAGCAGCCTCGATTGACTCCCTGGGTCTGAGACTTTGCGATACAAACCAGTAAAGGAGTAACTGAGATACCACAGACTCGAGATCCAGAGTGCCTTAAGTGAAGTCGTAGTGACCCAGGGAAGAACCCAGAGAAGGCACAAACTTCCGAAATCATGGGAAAGAGGAATAACAATGGAGCAGTGAATGTCCACAACCCCACAACATCAGAACCTGATAAAACAGAAATTCAGAGATTTCTAGAAGATCAAATCAGGAAAATAACTGCAGAAATAATAGAGGTGTTTCGAAAAGAATTCAGAGAGAGCCAAAAAGAGATAAAGGATATAATCAATGAAGCAAAGGCCTCAATTCAAAGTATAAACAACTGATTAGACCACATGGAGAATAGAATCTCGTTCCTAGAAGATGATCACTTCAAAAATGAACACATAGTTTTTAATTTAGAAAAAAAAATCCGACAGCAGGAATCTGACACTGAAGAAATATGGGCCCATTTTAAGAGAGCTAACCTAAGAATAATTGGAATAGAGGAGGGAAAAGAAGGTGAAACCAAAGGGATCAACAATCTCTTCAAGGAAGTAATAGCAGAAAATTTTCCAAACATAGAGCAAGAGGTTGATACACAGGTCCAGGAAACTTATAGAACTCCCTTTAGACAGGATCTGAGAAGAGGATCCCCACGCCACATAATTTTTAAAATGACCAATGTGGAAGCCAAGCAGAGAATCTTAAAGGCAACAAAAACAAAGGGCCAAGTGACATTCAGAGGCAAACCAATTAGAATCACTCCAGACTTCCCAAACCAAGTCATGAGAGCCAGAAGGGCTTGGAGTAACATATTCCAAACTCTGAAAGAAAACAACTTCTAGCCAAAAATTTCCTACCCAGCAAAACTTTCTATCAAATTAGATGGGGAAATAAGAAGCTTCCATGACAAACAGAAACTGAAGGAATTTATGTCTTCAAAACCAGCACTAGAGAAAATACTCAAAGAGATTAACTACAAAGAAGAAATAGGTAACACACACCAGAACCAGAGAAACAAGATTTTCCATCCAACAGACAACTAAGATTGGTTATCTGTGGAGATTCATTATTTATGTTAGTCTTTTACCTATCTCTAAATTGTATTGTTTGCCTTTATTGTTGTTAATTTTTAGGATTTCTAGTTGGAATATTAATATACCTTCAGATATAGCATTTGGAAATATTTTATCCCATTCTATCAGTAACTTTTAACTTTGTTTACATTGTCTTTGGATATACAATATTTTTTTATTTTTTAGGGAGTTTGTATACTCTTCTGTTGCCTGTGCCATTGAAATCATATCCAAGAAATCACTGCCAATTTCAATGTTGTGAGGTTTTATGACCCAGATTTTCTTCTAAAAGTTTATAGTCTTAAGATTTATATTTAGGTCTTTTATCTATTTTGAGTTAATATTTGTATATGGTGTTAGGTAAAGGTCCAATTTTATTCTTCTTCATGTAATTATTTTTCAACAATATGTAGTTAAAAGATTATTATTTCTTCCACCAAATGTCTGTGGAAACCTTGTCAAAAATGACAATATATGGAAGAATTTATCTCTAGGCTTTTATTTAACTCCAATGGTTTATATATCTGCCTTTATAACAGTACTACACTGTTTCAATTATTATAGCTTTATAACAGTTGAAATCACAAAATATACATCCTCTAGCTTTGTTCTTTTTCAAGATCGTTTTGTGTATCTAGAGTCCATATTCCATATTAGGATAGATTTTCTCTGAAAAATAAATAAATGTGTGATAGTTTCACCAAAAAAAAGAAAAAAATATTCTCTGGTATGAAAGAAAGCAAAAAGAAATATTGAAATGTTATCTTTAAGTCATCAAAAGCTTGGTATCAGATAAATGAAACTGTTATGTGAGATTATCATTGTTAATTTTAGATAAATTGCTATAATACTAGATGTCAAACACTAAGCCAAGCATAGGAAGGAGGGATGGGGAGGGAACGGGGTGGGGATCAGGTACGGGCTAACTGGGCAATGTGTGCATGTATGTCTACAAAAGTTCTTTTTATACCATTATGATGTATGAATACAGTGCACCAATAAAAAAATTAAAAATTAAAAAAAACAATAAAGCAAGGGGTGTTGCTCAAAGGTAGAATGCCCCTGGGTTCTATCCCCAGACCCGCAAAAAAAATAAAGTGTGTGTGTGTGTGTGTGTGTGTGTGTGTGTGTGTGTGAAGAATAAAAAATAAGGCTGGGGGTATAGCTTGTAGGTAGAATGCCCCTGGATTCCATCCCCAATATCATTAAAGACAAAAACAAAAAAAAAGCCGGGCATGGTGGTGCACACTTGTAATCCCTGCGCTTGGGAGGCTGAGACAGAAGGATCGCACAGGTTCGAAGCCAGCCTCAGCTACTTAGTGAGGCTCTCAGCAACTTAGACCCTGTTTCCAAATAAAGTATAAAAAAATAGGTCTGGGAATATAGCTCAGAGGTAGAAAGCACCTGGGTTCCACCCTCAGTACACACACACACACAAAAAAAAAACCAAAATCAAACTCAGTTTCCCTTACTAGTATGTACACCTGAAGGAGGGGTAACCAATGCTAGTCTTAGAAGGTGAAGGAGTATATTGCCAAAAGTAAAGAGTTCTTTTGGTAAATCAAGAAAATAAACATGTTTATTTTAACATAAAAATAAAATGCTGAGCCGGGCATGGTGGCGCATACTTATATAATCTGAGCATTTGGGAGGCTAAGACAGGAGGATGGTGGTTCACAGCCAGCCTTAGCTACTTAATGCCCTTTGCAACTCAGTGAGACCCTGTTTCAAAATAAAGACTTAAAAAAAAAAAAGGCTGGGGGTATATCTTGGAGGTAGAATGCCCCTGGGTTCCATTCCCAGTACTGCAAGTAAATAAATAAATAAATAAATAAATAAATAAATAAATACATACATACATACATACATACATAAATACATAAATACATAAATACATAAATAGGGCTTGGGGTGTAGCTGAGAGGTAGAATGCCCCTGGGTTCCATCCCCAGTAACAAATAAATAAATAAATAAATAAAATGCTGTAGTTTTTCTTCACATGTCTCATGTTTTTATTTCTGTGGTAAAGAAATGTTACTTTATCATCAGAAGGACATATATACATATTTATTTATTTTTGAGATACTGGGATTGAATCTAGATACATTCTACCTCCATGAAACACTCCCAGCCCTTTTTATTTTTTGTTTTGAAACAGGGTCTTCCTAGGTTTCTGAGAATCTCGCTAAGCTGTAAGTTTGTCTTTGAATGCCCAATCTTCCTGTTTCAGTCTCCCAAGTACTGGGAATATTTCCAGATATATATACAGATAGATGTATATATATATATACATACATATATATGTGTGTGTATATACATACACACACACGCATACAATACAATCATGCACCATCACACCCAGCAGAACATATATGTCATATATTTTTATGCTGACCCTGCCATTTAAAGCTACCAGTGAGCCGGGCGTGGTGGCGCACGCTTGTAATCCCAGCATTCAGGAGGCTGAGACCAGAGGATTGCAGTTCGCAGACAGCTTCAACTACTTAGTGAGGCCCTCCCCAACTCACTGAGACCCGGTTTCAAAATAAAGAATTAAAAATAGGGCAGTGGGTGTAGCTCAGATGTAGAATGTCCCTGGGTTCCATCCCCAGACCCGCAAAATAAAATAAATAAATAAATAAATAAAGCTACCAGTGTTCTGCTGGGTATAGTGACATACACCTGTAATTCCAGTACTTGGGAGGCTGAGACAGAAGGATTTTAGGTTCAAGGCCAGCCTCAGCAACTTAGTGAGACACAGTTTCAAAACAAAAAATAAAAAGGGCTAGAGAGTGCAGCTAAGAGGTAGAATACCCCTGGGTTCAATCCCCAGTACCATACACAAAAAAAGCTATGACCTCAAAAAAGTAACCTAAGCCTTGATGTGTGTGTGTATGTGTGTATATATGTATGTGTACATATACATTGTGTATATGTATATAAACATATTTGTGTTTATTATACACACACTATATATATATATATATATATATATATATATATATATATATATGTTTCAGGGTTGGAGTTTGATTTCTTTTTTTTTTTCTTTCTTTTTTTTTAGTGGTGATGGGGATGGAACCCAGGGGAAATCTACCTCTGAGCTACACCTTCAGCCCTATTTTTTATTCCTTTTTGTGTGTGTGTGTGTGGTACTGGGAGTTGGAACCTAGAGGCTTTCTACCTCCAGGCTACACTCCCAGATATATATTTTGGTGGTGGTACTGGGGTTCCTGGAAACCCTTCTATCTCTGGGCTACACTCCCAGACACACACACACACACACACACACACACACACACACACACGTATGTATGTATGTATGTATGTATATATATATTTATTTATATATTTATTTATTTATTTTTGCGGGTCTGGGAATGGAACCTAGGGGCATTCAACCTCCGAGCTACACCCTCTGGCCTATTTTTATTTATTTTTATTTATTATTATTTGTTTTGCAGGTCTGGGGGTGGAACCCAGGGCATTCGACTTCCGAGCTACACCCCCTGCCCTATTTTTTATTCTTTATTTTGAAACCAGGTCTCACTGAGTTGCATTGGGCCTTACTAAGTAGCTGAGGCTGTCCGCGAACCGTGATCCTTTGGTCTCAGCCTCCCAAATGCTGGGATTACAAGCGTGCGCCACCATGCTCGGCTTTATTTTTTATTTTGAAACTGGATTTCACTGAGTTGCAGAGGGCCTCACTAAGTAGCTGAGGCTGTCGGCGAACCATGATCCTTCAGTCTCAGCCTCCCGAATGCTGGGATTACACGCGTGTGCCACCACACCCGGCTCCTATTTTTATATTTTTATTTGGAAACAGGGTCTCTTAAGCCAGCAAGGCTGGCTTCAAACCAGCATGATCCTCCTGTCTCTGCCTCCCAAGCACGGCGATTACAAGTGTGTGCCACACCGGACACACTCCCAGACATATTTTATACTTTATTTGGAAACAGGGTCTCACTAAGTTGCTGAGAGCCTCCCTAAGTAGCTGAGGCTGGCTTTGAACGTGTGATCCTCCTGTCTCAGCCTCCCAAGAGCTGGGATTACAAGCGTGCGCCACCAAGCCTGGCTATCACTTATTTTTGAAACAGGGTCTCACTGAGTTGCAGAGAGCCTCATTAAGTAGTTGAGGCTGCCCGCAAACCGTGATCCTCCTGTTTCAGCCTCCCAAATGCTGGGACCACGCCCGACTTAGCTTTGATTTCTTTTTTTTTTTTTTTTTTGGTGGCACTGGGGATGGAACCCAGAGGCTTTCTACCTCTGGGCTATACTCCCAGACCTTTTTTCTATTTTATTTGGAAACAGGGTCTCACTAAGTTGCTGAGAGCCTCACTAAGTAGCTGAGGCTGGTTTCGAACCTGCGCGATCCTCCTGTCTCAGCCTCCCAAGCGCGGGGATTACAAGCGTGCGCCGCCACACCCAGATTAGCTTTGATTTCTGAATTGATAAAAATGAGAGATAATGAGATCCTCACAGAGCTGTGAGGATCACATGAAAATCTTCCTTCATGGTGCCTGGCACACAGTAGTGATCAAGAAATGTTAATTCTCACATTCGTCCTGTGTTTTCCCTAGAGAAAAGTAGTGAGGACTTAACAGGCCCTTACAAGGATCCCCACACAAAGTCAGATTCATCAGGCTCGTATTACCTTGGCTGTGGCTGGCCCCTTCCAGTTCAAGTACTGCTCTAGCTCTGTGCCTTTCGCCCGGGCCCTGGAGGAGTCAAACACTTTCCTCTTGGAACCCTGCATTCTGCTGCAGACGGTGGAGTGTCTCTCCAGCCTGAGCAAGAGAAACTTGCGTCCACAGTGGCTGCACTTGCCCAGTTCTGGCTCTTCAGTGGAGCAACTGGAACCTGAGGAGCCTGGTGCCCTGGACAGGCTAGAATTGGCAGATCCCTGCAAAGCTCTGTCTGGCTCCTCCAAAGGCTGGGAGAACTTGGCTGCTGACAGCTCTGACACTTGGTCTCGGATTTTGTTATTGCTTGCTACCAGCCTTTCCTTTTTGAGCCTCTGGATTCCACAATCAGAGAACTGGAATGGGCTAGGATTCTCTTGAAGCTGTCCCCAAACTTCATCCTCTCTCCTATCTCTCCTGAACACCTCCTCAGGAGGCGCAAATTCTGGGGCGAAGACAGGTTTGTAGGTGGCATGGCTGTTACCCCCTTTAACTCTCCTACGGCGTTGTATCATGCGGTGTAACTCTCTGGTTTCATTTCCCTTAACCTGCTCCTTTTCCTTCTGGATCCTTCTGAGTCCCTCCTCTGTCTTCTTCAGCTTTTCCCTCAGGAGAATTTCCTTTCTTCGGATCTCCTCCCCTAAGCTCTCCCCTGCGGCTTCCAGTCTTTGGATCTGCACCCACTCAGTCCTGTGGAAGTCTGCCAGGGCCTTCTCCCCCTGCGTGGCAGCAAGAACAGATGAACTCATCCTGCTCCTCAGACCAGCGTTGCTGTCTGAACACACTTTCGGCTCATCCTGGTCCCCATCAGTTCCAGCCTGACCTGTGCTACGAGACTTCCGGTGGACCATGGGTTTCAGCGGGTACGCCCGGTCCACCCCAACTCGCTTCTTTGTAAAGGGAATGAAGTCCTGGTCATTTGCTTTAGGATACCGAAGTTGAGGACCAGAGTAAAGCAAACCCTTTCCTTGGCCCTGGGGATGGCTCTCCGTGTCTCGCTGGCTGACTCCAGCGCAGTGGGGATAGGAGTGACTCCGGGCTTTTGTGCAGGTGTTCCATTTGGGGTGAGTGTAGACATTATCCAGCGCCAGCTCTTTGTTGCTCAAAAGCTTCTGCTGGAAATTATTCCTTAAGTGCCCCACCGAGGAGTGCTGGGAAGAGTCCCCTTGCTCATAAGGGTCTTGCTTGGCTGAGTGGAGCCCTGGAGCTTCCGTTTTATTATGTGGGAACATAACGCCCACAGGCAGAGGTAGAGCCAACTGGAGACCGGCCATTCAGGGCCTGGACTGCAGCCTAGGGGAGATTTAAACCAGATTAATTTGAAGAATTTGTCTGAGGTTCACTCCCGGCTGCTAAAGTAAACTTCTACACTCGCCCTGCCCACATTTCCCTTAAACTTTTCTAGGGACTGTAGTGCTGGGTCTGCCATAACTTTCATTCAATAAGCACTGGGTGAGAGATGAGGCCGTGCCAGTCACTGTGTTCGCCCCCTGAGGACCGGCAGACTCACGTGATACCGGCCTTCCTGCCACCTAGGTTCCCTGTCCGCCAGTGCCAGCCTCGGCCATACACTACCGTAAAGACAGCGAAGAGCGTTGGATTGGAGGTCAGATGTAGACCTGTGGCGCATATCAAGTCTTCCCCTGGCTGCCCCAGTTTCTTCACCTGTAATTTGCAGGAAGAATCCAGCCCCACCATTTTACAGGTGAGGAAAGTGCGGCACAGAGATGGCAGCAGCGCCACCAGCTCTCAGGATTTTCCTCCTTCTGGAACCATGCAGGACTCCACAGGGCACAGAGGCCGCTAGGGCCTGGAGCAGGTGCCTGGCTGTCAAACCCTCATCCAAGGAATCCCGGGGCACCGAGAGCGGACGGCCTGTAACCAGAGAGTCAGAGGCCCTACACCTGGTCCAGGCCGCCTCTAGTTCCAGAACACGGAGCCCATTTTCCGTCCCGGAAGGTCAAGTCGGAGCCCTCCCTGGGGGCTCCGCCTTTAGGACCGTGCCCTCGCTCTCCTGCCCCTGGCGTTCTCGGGAGGTCGAGGTGTTGACCCCATGTTTCCTCGCCCTTCCGCATACCTGAGGCTTTCGGGGAACTGCTGCGGCTCAGGGGAAAACCCCAGGACCTAGCTTTCCACACCTGTACCCCCGCAACCGACGGCCGCGCAGGCGCTCTCCGCGCGCCTCTGTTATCCTCGTTGCCTGGAGACGCGAGCGCAGCCCGCGCCGAGCCCCGCCCCCCCACCGGGGCCGGAGGCGCGCGCAGGCGCAGTCCGCACGCGTTCCCGAGCGGCCGGGGGCGGGGGTGCGGTCTGCTTGAGTGTCCCTGGACCTAGTGTCCAGCCAACTCTGCTGCGCAGTTCAGCCCTGCCCTTAGGGAACGGGGGAGGGGAGGGAGAGGCTCTTTCTGGGGCGCCATCAAAGAACTTGTATTTCTCTGAGAACGATGCTCCCAGACGTTGGGGTGTGCCCTTCTCTGGTGAAGGGCGAGGCCCCTAGACCGGCCCCGGAGCCATCCCAACGCAGGATTCTGGTGTCCACCCGGTTAGCGGGAGTGGGCCTGCTGATAGCCTTTCTTGACACGCCCCTCTGCTTTGCACGAGCCTCAGGTATGGCTGTAAGGCTGTATGCACCTTTGCTTGGCTCTGCGCTCGGTGTTTTCTTTCTGGGGTAGTTTTTGTGGCCATGCTAGTTATTTTGGTATTATAATGTCTTACTCACACGTGATAAATCTGGTCATTTCTACTTAGAGCCCAGGGATGACTCAAATGTAATGATGATAAAGTTAACCACCAGATCTAAAATAATCAGTATAACTTGGTTTCAAAGATAAATGACACTCTGTAACTTTCTGACCTCAGAAGAGAGTTTATTTTATCTTTTCATGCTTCAGCTCACTTGGGTAAGCTGTTTGGAACAGCCAGCACACTCTTTTCCCCGTGACTAATCAAAAGATTCGTGCACATGGAAAATAATGTAGACAGCAGCAGTTGGTGTTAATACTTCAGCATGTGGGGTTGCAGCTTTTACATGCTACAAAGAAATTCCTTGACGGGCCCTCCAGGGCAGTTCTTTATTCCTTGTTTTTCTTGTTTTCACTCCTAGTTGACTCTTCCGTTTTCTATGGCAGATGCAGACGTTCACTCTACTCAGGGTCCCAGTCGCCTCAGCCTCCAGATGCCCCTGTCGTCTCCCACAGCTTCCCACAAATCCAGCAGAATTTCCCAACATGCCTTCCTCTGGCTTGTGAGGAAGGAGGGTCTCTTTCTTAAATTTCTTTCTAGCCCGGGTGTAGTGGTGCACACCTGTAATCTCAGTATTTGGAAGGCTGAGACAAGAGGATCAAAGGTTCCAGGACAGCCTCAGTAAATAGTGAGACTCTCCGCAACCTAGCGAGACCCAGTTTCAAAAATAAAAAAGGGCTGACGGTGTAGCTCAGATGTAGAATATCCCTGGGTTCAATCTCCAATACCACAAAAAGTTAAAATATATAAAATAAAATAATGCTGTTGCTTTTCAGCCTCCCAATACTGGCTGGGACAGGAGGATCAGCCTCCCAACCAGTTACTGGGAGACTGAGACAGAAGAATGGCAGGTTTACTGACACACACACACACACACACACACACACACACACACACACACACACTTCCCTTGACCTGCTGTCTCTATATTAGTGTACAGTACATTTCTTCACAGAACTTCTTATGTGTGTGTTGGGGATGGGGGAGGTACTAGGGATTGAACCCAGGGACAACTCTACCTCCAAGCTATATTATACCCCCTTTTTATTTTTTGTTTTGAAATAGTGTCTTGATAGTTGGCTGAGAGTCTTTTACTGCTTTGTTGAGGCTGGCTATGAACCTGTGATCTCCCTCCCAAATGCAGGGGCCACCATGGCTGGCACCTGGAGACTTCTTAATAGGACACTCCACATTTGCTGCCCCCACTTTTCCACCTCCCCCTCACTGTCATCTGGCTTCTACCTGTTCTACTTTGTGCAGCTGCACAGCTGCCAGTCACTTTCCCAGCACCAAAGACAAATCTCTATTTCTTCAGCCCACTCACTTGACATTATTGGCTGCCCACCTCCTTAGTAGCACTCTTTCCTCGTTTGTCCCTGTGCCCTCTTGGTTTCTTCTTACACATCATTGTTCATCTTCTTCCAGGTCTCTGGCACATCCGTCCCTTTCCCCACCTGTCCCCTAAATTTAGATGTTTTCCTCTTCCTTTTCATATATATGCAGTTCCAATACACTCGCTTCCTTACTGCCTTCCACCAAATGCTGAAATCTCAGGTTTACCGAGGTTTAAATGATATCCAGCTTAGCCATAGTCTCCCTCCTTAGTTACAAAGTTCCAACTGCCCATTTAGCACCTCTACATGGTTCATCCTCGGGAATATCAACACAAATTCATGATCATCCCCGTCTCCAGTGCGCTGCTGCTGGTGTCCTCTCTTACTTGGAGCACCCGTCATCTTCCACCCCTTCCCCTCTGCCTTCTCTTCCTTTTACCTGGTCTGCAGGCTGTGTTCAGTGTACTTCTGAAATGTTTCTGATGAATGGCTTTTCTCTAACATGTCTACTAGTGGAGTTCTACGTTGTCTCTCTTTAGGATGCAGTCACCCTCCTCGCTACCACACTTGCCTTCACCATCTGCTCCCCAATCCATCCTTCTTGCTGCTGCCAGAGTATTGATCCTACATACACTTTCCCTGTTTCATTAAGCTATCACTGAAGCAGGGCCTGATGGCGCACACCTGTAATCCCAGCTACTCAGGAGACTGAAGTGGGAGGATGAAAAGTTCAAGGCCAGTGAGAACCCGTCTCAAAATACAGCACAATAAAACGGGAGCTGGGGATGTATCTCTGTGGTAGAGCGCTGGCTTAGCATGAATGAGGTCCTGGGTCAATGCTCAGCACCATGTGCACGCGCATGCACACACACACACACACGCGCGCACACGCGCGCACACAATGATGGGCTGGGGATGTAGCTCCATAGTAGTGCTTAGCATGCATGAGGACACAAGTTTGATTTCCGAGAACCACATACACACATAAGGATAAAATGAGAAAGTAAGAGTTGCATGTTTTTACAGTGTAAAATCTGATGGGGGCAGGTTGCTTGTTTGTTTTTTGTTTTTGTGGTACTGGGTATTGAACCCAGAGGCATTCTACCTTCAAGCTATACTCCAAGCCTGATTTTATTTTTATTTTGGAAACAGGGTCTTGCTAGGTTGAGAGTCTAAGTCGATAAGGCTGGCCATGAACCTGCAATTCTCCTGTCTCAATCTCCCAAGTACTGGAATTATAGGCATGCACCACCATGCCCAGATCAGTATGATGTTTTGATACATATACATGTGACATGAATGATTAAATCTAATTACTAAATCATATCCTATCATTTCCCTTCCGCAGTGACTTGCTCTTCACTTAGACAACTAACTCGAGCGGGCGTGGTGGTGCACACTTGGAGGCTGAGACAGGAGGATCGCAGGTTAACGACCAGCCTCGGCAACTTAGTGAGACTCTGTTTTGAAAGAAAAGATAGCTGGGCCTGGTGGTGCACATCTGTAATCCCAGTACCTGGGAGACTGACACAGAAGGATCACAGGTTCATGGCCAGCCTCAGCAACTTAGTGAGGCCTTCTGCAACTTAGTGAGACCGTTTCAAAATAAAGAATAAAATAGGGCTCGGGGTATAGCCCAGAGGTAGAATGCCCTTGGCTTCAATCCCCAGTACCACATGCAAAAATGAAATAGATAAAAAAAAAATAGGCTTGAGTTTGGAGGTAGAATGCCTCTGGGTTCAATCTCTAGTCCCACAGGAAAAAATTAAAAAAAAAAAGAAAGAGAGTAAAGTTGAAATACATAATTTAGTATGGGGTTTCTATCTCCTAGATTAGGTATAGCATATCTTTCCAGCCCTGCTTCCACTTAGCAAGCCCCAGAGTCTCTAGCCCAGTGGGTCTCAACCCTGGCTGTGCATTATTAAGACAACTTGAAATCAGTATCTCAGGGTGAGGCCTAGGCTTTGATATTTTTAGGAACTTTCCTAAAGGTCCTAATGCACTTGGAATTAAAAGCCCCTGGCCTGGCCACTTTCTCGCCTCAGAGCCACTACCTTACCACAGGCTCCATAAATTGGGAGGTGGTGGCACAGAGCATTTATGGGTCTGGACTCTGGACTGGCTGCCTGGAATTAAATTTCAGCGCCATCATATACCAGTTGTGGTTGTATAACCTTGGGAAAATGCTGTTTCTTCCAAGAGCCCATTCCTGTCTTCAGCCAGAATTAATCTCTTTCCTCCTTCATAACATTTTCTGTCCTTGGTATTATACAGGGCTAGTTTATGATGAGCTTCTAGTGGGTGTTCATAAAATAAAATCACTGTTTTGAGTCATATTGCTACTGTATACAGGTATATTTATCCCTTATGCGAAATTAAAAACTCTTTGAGGGCAAAGTTACATATTATTGATTTTTTTGGTACTGAGGACTGAACCCAGGGGTAGTCTACCTCCAAGCTGTACCCCCATACCTTTGTATTTTAAAAGTTTGAAACAAGGTCTCGTTGAGTTGCCAAGGGTCTCACCAAGTTGCTAATGTTGGTCTTGAACCTGCAATCCTCCTGTGTTAGCCTCCTGTGTGGGATGGTATGTGTGGGCCTATAATCTTATCCATCTTATTATTCATCTTTGTATATTTGTGATGACCCATTTATTTAGACATTCAACAGCTTTTAAATTCTAAAGAGAAACTTTGTGTGTGTGTGTGTGTGTGTGTGTGTGTGTGTGTGTGTGTGTGTTGTGTGCTATTGGGGATTGAGCCCCAGAGCTTCCTATCTCTGAGTTATGTCCCCAGCCTTATTTTTATTCTTTATTTTGAAACAGGGTCTTACTAAGTTACAGAAGGCCTCATTAAGTTGCTAAGGCTGCCTGGGGCCTCATTAAGTTACTGAGGCTGGCTTCAAACCTTGGGTCCTCTTGTCTCAGCCTCCCAACTACTGGGATTTTTTATTTTATTTTATTTTATTATTTTTTTTTTTTGGTGGTACTAGGGATGAACCCAGGGGCCTTCTACCTCCAGGCGACACTCCCAGACCTATTTTATATTCTTATTTGGAAACAGGGTCTCTTAAGCCAACGAGGCTAGCTAGCTTCACACCTGTGTGATCCTCCTGTCTCCGCCTCCCAAGCGCGGGGATTACAAGCGCCACCAGGCCCGGCTGGATCCTTACTCTGTAATGAGGAACGAGGGAAATGCTGAATTTCCATGGCTACTATTGCAAACCCATCTCACCTCGCCGAATCTGCCAACCTGACACATTTACAAATAGTCTTCTGAAGAAATGTAATGTACACAAGCAACCCAAAGAGGGACGGCAACGCCACCGCTTTCCTTCAAACACTGTTGTAATCATAAGGGTAGCTGGGTTCAAATGTTTACAAGTCAGCTCAACACCCTTGGCAATTTTCTTTTCTCAAAAAATAAATGTGTGCGGTTTGGTTCTTTGGCTTAGATGGAGTCAGTTGAGATCCTGGAGCCATGAGTTATTTCCTTGTGTGCGTGCTTTATTTATTTAGTTAATTATTTAAGCATGTGTGTGTGTGTGTGTGTGTGTGTGTGTGTGTGTGTGTGTGTGTGGTACTGGGGGTGGAATCCAGGGGCTTTCTACCTCCGGGTATACTCCCAGACCTATTTTTTTAAAATATTTTATTTGGAAACAGAGTGTCACTAAGTTGCTGAGAGCCTCACTAAGTAGCTGAGGCTGGCTTCAAACTTGTGCAATCCTCCTGTCTCAGCCTCCCAAGTGCTGGGATTACAAGCGTGTGCCACCACTCCTGGCTTATTTAAGCATTTTCTTAGTAAACTCTGGTGGGCATCTTCCAGAAGCCCAGGAGAAATCATTTTTACCAGGATGTCCTGTGCATTTATCTTTCCTGCTGTTAGGGCCAGATTAGGCATGACCCCAAATTGGAAGAGAACTGAAAGAAAAATCAGGATGGAAAGGTTGTATGTAAGCCTAGCATGATGAAGCACATCTGCATTCCCAGTACTTGGGAGGCTGAGATGCAAGTTCAAGGCCAGCCTCAGCAATTTAACAAGACCCTGCTTCTCAAAATTTAAAAATGAATTGGGCGTGGCAGTGCACACTTGTAATCCCAGCATTTGGGAGGCTGAGACTGGAGGATGGCGGTAACTCAAGGTAGAATGCCCTGGATTCAATCCCTAGTACACCCTCTCTCACACACAAATAAAAACTGGGCATGGTGGTACACACCTGTAATCCCAGTACTTGGGAGGCTGAGACAGGAGGATCACAAGTTCAAGGCCAGCCTCAGGAATTTAGTGAGACCCTGTTTCAAAATAAAATAAGCCTGGGGGTGTAGCTCAGACCTAAAACGATGCCCCTGGATCCCATCTCCAGAACTACACACACACACACACACACACACACACAGAGTAATAGTAATAATAACAATAACAAGAATAATAATAACAATAATAATGATGATGATAATAATAGGATTTGAGGTGACTTGGAGGTAGAATGCCCCTGGGTTCAATTCCCGATACCATACACACACACACACACACACACACACACTGTTGTATGTGTTCTGTTCATTTATGATTTGTCTTTCTTTCTTTTCTTCTTTTCTTTCTTTCTTATTGGTGGGTCTGAGGGTGGAACCCAGGGACATTCGACCCCCAAGCTACACCCCCCTGCCCTATTTTTTATTTTTTATTTTGAAACAGGGTCTCACTGAGTTGCATAGGGCCTCACTAAGTAGCTGAGGCTGTCCACGAACCGTGATCCTCCAGTCTCAGCCTCCCAAATACTGGGATTACAAGCGTGCGCCACCATGCTCGGCTTTAGCGTTTCTTGTCTGTCTCCCATCTCCAGGATTTAAGCTCCCGCAGGGCACGATTATAATGTGTTCATTTAATGCAGTTCTACCACCTATAACGGTGCTTGGTATCTGGAGGCTCAGTCAACAGGAGTGAATATATCCCACGAGCTTCTTCGTTTAGTCCTTTCTTCCTACTAGAAAATAAGAAGAGGGGTGCGCTTAGTGCTTGAGGTGGGTGTCGGGCTGGGTCTGCGTCGGTCAGCCAGTCCCTGGACAGACCCCCAAGCCGAGGCTCTCTAGGTGTAGGGACCACCGCGTCCTGAACCCCTGCCTTCTGGGCGGGCTCAAGGTCACGGCGCCACCTCTGATTGGTCAGGAAGCGGTGATGGACAGCGAGGTAGCGAGGGAGGAGCCGCGGTCTGAACTTCCGGGAGCGGCGGTTTGCGGGCTGGCGGTTGGTTTGATGGTTCCCTGTGTGGTCGGTGCCGAGAGGCGAGGACGAGGAACCGGGGAGAGGGCCCTGTAGGCGCGCCCGTCAGACCCTAAGTGTTAGTGGAAAGGGATCTGGTGGCCGCGTGGGGAGAGGAATGGATGGGAGGGGGCGGGACCGGCTTTGACGTGAGGAGGGAATTGGCTAGCAGGTAACCGCCCCGACGAGCTCCGCGGCGGGAGAGCGGGGCGCCCTGGCCAGCTGTCTTCCTGAGCTTCGCGCGCTGCCGTCCACTCAGAACCACTCGCTTGCTGTTCGTAGTTGGGGGACTTTGGAGAGGTGGCCGTGGTGATGGATGGAGACGTGCGGGTGTGGCCTTTCTGCCTCAGGATTGGGGCTTTCGGGTAGTCCCTTACTTGTCTGACTTCTTGGCCTCCGACAGGTTTGAGCATGGCAGAAGGTGACACCTTGGTATCAGTGGATTATGAAATTTTTGGGAAGGTGCAAGGCGTGTTTTTCCGCAAGTACACTCAGGTATGTGGCCTACAGACTT
This sequence comes from Muscardinus avellanarius, assembly GCF_963383645.1. Classification (NCBI taxonomy): domain Eukaryota; kingdom Metazoa; phylum Chordata; class Mammalia; order Rodentia; family Gliridae; genus Muscardinus; species Muscardinus avellanarius. The sequence goes on along the minus strand of NC_137798.1, from coordinate 79,485,326 downwards.
TGGGGACATACCTAGGTTTAAAAGCATGGGAACAGGAGATGTGTTTTCTGACATGTGAACTGGAAGAAGCTGGAAGAATGGTAACTGAATGACAGAGAGGTATTGGTATCTGAGTGTCCAGACACACAGATTAATGATCGTTTTCTCTTCTGAAGGGCAATATCCCGAATTTGCTTTGTTATGGTATCATCAAATCAAATCACATCTGCTATAGGAAAGTTACTGATGATCCACGAGATGGCACCTAGATGAACTCATATTTATGTAAATTGTGTAATTGCTTCACTCACAGCTACTACATTATCTTCACAGGTCTTTTATGTCTCTATCTCCCAACACTTACTTCCTTTTTCTTTTAGTTTTTTTTTTTTTTTTTTTCTTTTTCTCTTTAGTACTGGGAATGGAACCCAGGGGCATTCTACCTCCAAGCTACACTCCCAGCCCTATTTCTTAGCCTTTTTTTTTTTTTCTGGTGGTGGTATTGGGGTTCCTGGAGACCCTTCTACCTCTGGGCTACACTCCTAGACCTATTTTATATTTTTATTTGGAAACAGGGTCTCTTAAGCCAGAGAGGCTGGCTTCAAGCCTGCGCGATCCTCCTATCTCCACATCCCAAGGGCAGGGATTACAAGCATATGCCACCACCCCGGGCCTTTTTAAAATTTTTTGAAACAGGGTTCCATTGAGTTTTGAAGGGCCTCACTAAGTGGTTGAGGCTGTCCGGGAACCACTTTCCTCGGGTCTCCCCCTCCCGAATGCTAGGATTACAAGCATGCACCACCATGCTCGGCCTTCTTTTGATTTTTAAGAACATTCAGCTGGACATGGTGATGCACATCTGTAATCCCAGTACTTGGAAGACTGAGACAGGAGGATCCCAGGTTCAAGGACAGCTTCATCAAGTAGTGAGACTAAAGCTGGACCTGGTGGCACATGCTTGTAATCCCAGTACTTGGAAGGCTGATACAGGAGGATCACAGGTTCATAGCCAGCCTCAGCAACTTTGTAAGGCTCTCTGCAACTTAGACCCTGTTTCAAAATAAAAAGTAAAATAGGGCTGGAAGTGTAGCTTGGAGGTAGAATGCCCCCAGGTTCCATCCCTAGTACCACAAAAACAAGCAAAAAAAAAAAAATCAACTTATCCACCAAGGGCCAGTGATGCCCACCTGTAATCCCAATACTGGGGGGGGGGGGGCTGAGTCAGCAACTTAGTGAGATCCTGTTTAAAAAATAAAAAGATTTGAGGTGTAGCTTGAAGGCATAATGTTCCTGGGTTCAGTCCCCAGTACCAAATAAATAATTTTAAAAAGGTTGGGGTATTGCTCAGAGGTAGAATAAACCCAGGGTCCAATTCTCAGTACACACACAGGGTCTAATTCTCAGTAACACACACACATTTCAGAGCAAGAAAAGGTAGCACTGAACAGGGCATGGTTAGCGCACGCTTGTAAACCCAGCATTTGGGAGGCTGAGACAGGAGGATCAGGTTCGAGGACAGCCTCAGCTACTGTTTAGGCCCTCTGCAACTCAATGAGACTGTTTCAAAATAAAGAGAATAAAAAATAGGGCTGAGGGTGTAGCTCATAGATAGAATGCCTCTACGTTCCATCCCCAGTACCGCTAAAAAAAAAAAAAAAAAAAAAAAGGTTAAAAAGGTAGCACTGAATGTGGATCTGGTATTTCTTCTATTATAGTAGAAAGAATTTGAAGGGATAAACTCTTAGCAGCCTCTACTTCTGCTTTAGTGTCCCTAATCTTCCCTTAACATGCACATCCAAGTACAATCTTAATATCCCTTCTGCCTTCTGTAGGGAGATATCAGGCTAATGCCTTCCAATATGTCCAGCTCTACAGATAATAATGACTATAAAATCTTCCAAGTATCAATTGTGGTACTAAAAATTTAAACGTGAATCTTTGAAATAGGAATGGCAGTTGTTAATACTGTTTATGTTTTCTAATTATTTGTAAATCATTTCTTCCTGTTTCATACTCATATGTGAAGCGCCTGTTGGTAAAAGAATTGCTGAAAGTCACAGCAAGAGCAGTGTTCCAGTTAGCTTTGCTGCCAGTGCAGGCTAAGCCCCTGTGCTTTGTCAATGGAGAGGAAGCAGCTATTGAGGGAAAGGGAGCAGATGGTATGGCCCATTTTTCTCTACCTGTACCCCTCCCAGTTTAGAGACACAATAAAAGAATTCAGAAAAACAAATGTTGATATTTGGCAATATTAGGGAAACTGCCCGTGTGTGTGTGTGTGTGTGTGTGTGTGTGTGTTTTGCTGGAGATTGAACCCAGGAGCATTCTACCTCTGAGCTACACCCTAGCCCTATATTTTTTTATTACTTTTTTTTTTTTTAGTGGTACTGGGGATGGAACCCAGGGGCATTTTACCTCTAGGCTACACTCCTAGCCCTATTTTTCTTTATTTTGAAAGAGGGTCTCAGTGAGTTGCAAAGGGGCTCACTAAGTAGTAGCTGAGGCTGTCCCTCAACCACGATCCTTCTGTCTCAACCTCCCAAATGCTGGAATTACAAGTGTGTGCCACCACGCCTGGCTTTTATTAAGTTGATTTTTTTTTTTTTTTTTTTTTTTTTTTTTGCAGTACTGGGGATGGAACCCAGGAGAATTCACACTCGGAGCTAATCCCAGCCCTATTTTTTAAATATTTATTTATTTATTTATTTATTTATTTATTTATTTATTTTGCAGTACTGGAGATGTAACCCAGGGACATTGTACCTCCAAGAGACCCCAGCCCTGTTTTTTTTGGTGGTACTGGGGGTGGAACCCAGAGGCTTTCTACCTCCAGGCTATACTCCCAGACCTATTTTATACTTTTTATTTGGAAACAGGGTCTCACTAAGTTTTTGAGAGCCTCACTCAGTAGCTGAGGCTGGCTTCGAACCTGTGCGATCCTCCTGTTTCAGCCTCCCAAGCGCGGGGATTACAAGCGTGCGCCACCACGCCCGGCCAGCCCTGTTTTTTATTTTTTATTTTGAAACGGTCTCACTGATTTGCAAAGGACCTCACTAAGTAGCTGAGGCTGTCCCTGAACCATGATCCTCCTGTCTGAGCCTCCCAAATGTTGGGATTACAAACGTGCCCCACCATGCCCAGCTTAATCTTAATCTTTTTATTTTTTGAAACAGGGTCTTATTGAGTTGCAAAGAGCCTCACTAAGTAGTAGCTGAGGATATTCGTGAACTGCGATCCTTCTGTCTCAACCTCCCAAATGCTAGGATTACAAGCATGCGCCACCATGCCTGGCTGTTTTTTGTTTTTGTTTTTGTTTTTGTTTTTTTTTTTTTTTTCAGTACTGGGAATGGAACCCAGGGGCATTGTACCTCTGAGCTACACCTCCAGACCTATTTCTTAGTCTATTTTTTTTTGTGTGTGTGGTACCAGGGATGGAACCCAGGGACATTCTAACTCTGAGCTAATCCCCAGCCCTATATTTTACTTTATTTAATTTTTAATTTTTATTTTTTTGTGGCTCTGGGGATGAAACCCAGGGGCATTTGACCTCTGAGCTACACCCCCTGCCCTGTTTTTTTATTCTTTTTCTTTTTTTTTTTTTTTTTTTTTTTGGTGGTACTGGGGTTCCTGGAAGCCCTTCTGCCTCCAGGATACACTCCCAGACGTATTTATATATATATATACATTTTTTATTTGGAAACAGGCTCTCCTAAGCTAGCGCAGATGGCTTTGAACCTGCGCAATCCTCCTCTCTCTGCCTCCCAAGTGTGGGGATTACAAGCGTGCACCACCATGCCCGGCTTATTCTTTATTTTGAAACTGGGTCTCACTGAGTTGCAGAGGGCCTCACTAAGTAGCTGAGGCTGTCCGCGAACCATGATCCTCCAGTCTCGAACCATGATCCTCCGGTCTCGGCCTCCTGAATGCTGAATTACAAGCATGCGCCACCACGCCTGGCTCCCAGCCCTATATTTTAAATATTTATTTATTTATTTTACGGTACTGGAGATGTAACCTAGGGGCATTGTACCTCCGAGAGACACCTCAGCCCTGTTTTTTATTCTTTATTTTGAAACAGGGTCTCACTGAGTTGCAAAAGGCCTCACTAAGTAGTAGCTGAGGCTGTTCATGAACTGGAATCCTCTTGTCTCAGCCTCCCAAATACTGGGATTACAAGCATGCTGGCCTAAACTATCTTTAAATATACAATTCAGTGTTCCTAACTAGAGTTATACATTGTTATGCTACCATTACAAGGATACATTTCCAGACGCTTTTTATAGTATAAAACTGATGCTCTGTACCCATTAACCAATAACTCCCTTTTCCCCTTCTATCCAGCCCTTGCCAATCATTCCCTATTTTTGAATTCATCTATTCATAATTGGAACTATACACTATATGCCCTTTTGTGATTGGTCATTTCACTTAAAGATAATATGCTGAAGATTCATCCATATACGAGGTGTCAGCATTTTCTTCTTTTTATTTTTATTATTATTTTTTATTTGGTGGTACTAGGGGTAGAACCCAGGGGCTTTCTACCTCTGAGCTATACTCCCGGACCTATTTTATATTGTATTTGGAAACAGGGTCTCACTAAGTTTCTGAGAGCCTCACTAAGTAGCTGAAGCTGGCTTTGAACCTGCATGATCCTCCTATCTCAGCCTCCCAAGTGCAGGGATTACAAGCATGCGCCACCATGCCCAGCTTCATTTTCTTCTTTTTAAAAAAATTTGTGTGTGGGTGTGTGTGTCTTACTGAGAATTAAACCCAGAGGCATTCTACCACTAAGCTCCCCTCAGACCTTTTTATTTTTTATTTTTGGTATTGGGGATTGAATTTAAGGGAATTTAAGGGAATCTCTGAGCTGCACCCCCAGCCCTATTTTATTCCTTTTTTTTTTTTTTTTTTGGTGGTACTGGGGTTTCTGGAGGCCCTTCTACCTCTGGGCTACACTCCCAGACCTATTTTATATTTTTATTTGGAAACAGGGTCTCTTAAGCCAGAGAGGCTGGCTTCGAACCTGGGCGATCCTCCTGTCTCCTCCACCCAAGCTTGGGGATTACAAGCGTGCGCCACCACGCCTGGCCTTTTTTTAAAAAACAGGTTCTAAATTACTGAGAGCCTCACTAAGTTGCTGAGGCTGGTTTCAAACCTGTGATCCTCCTCTCAGACTTCCAAGTACTGAGAATATAAGCTTGTGTCACCATGCCCGGCATTTGTTGAGTGGTTGTTTTGTTTTGTTTTGTTTTGTTTTTGCCATACTGGGAATGGAACCCAGGGGCATTCTATATCCGAGCTACACCCCCAACCCTTTTCCTTCTTTCTTTCTTTCTTTCTTTCTTTCTTTCTTTCTTTCTTTCTTTCTTTCTTTCTTTCTTTCTTTCTTTCCTTTCTTCCTTCCTTCCTTCCTTCCTTCCCTTCCTTTCCCCCTTCCTTTTCTTTCTTTCTTTCTTTCTTTCTTTCTTTCTTTCTTTCTTTCTTTCTTTCTTTGTACTGGGGGTGGAACCCAGGGGCTTTCTACCTCTGGGCTATACTCCCAGATTATTTTATATTTTTATTTGGAAACAGGGTCTCACTGAGTTGCTGAGAGCCTCACTCAGTAGCTGAGGCTGGCTTTGAACCTGTGCGATCCTCCTGTCTCAGCCTCCCAAGAGGGGATTACAAGTGTTATTCTTTATTTTTTTGAAACAAGGTCTCACTGAGTTTCCAAGAGCCTCACTAAGTAGCTGAGGCTGTCCTCGAACTGAGATCCTGCTGTCTCAGCCTTCCAAGTACTGGGATTATAAGTGTGTTGCGTGTTTTTATCATAAAGGGATAGTGGATTTTGTCAAATACTTTTTTTTTTGCCATTTATTGAGATATCTTACAGTTTGTGTTTTTTTATTAATATGCTATATTAAGTGGATTACTTTTTCTATGTCCAACCAACTTACTAACATAAATCCTAGTTTATTGTGTAGTGTAATCCTTTTTATATGTTACTCAGTTTGGTTTGCTAATATTTAGTTGATTTTTGCTTCTATGTTCATAAAGATGATGGTCTATGGTTTTCTTTTCTTGTGATGTCTTTGGTTTTGTTATGAGGATAATGCCACATTAATAGAATAAATCAGGAAGTGTTTCCTTTTGTTATATAATTTTCTTTTCAGATTTTTCATTTCTAGTGTGTGTGTGTGTGTGTGTGTGTGTGTGTGTGTGTGTGTGTGAGAGAGAGAGAGAGAGAGAGAGAGAGAGACAGACAGACAGACAGACAGACAGACAGGGGATTGAACACAGGGGCATTCTACCTCAGACCTACAACCCAGCCCTATTTTTTTTTAGAACTGGGGATGGAACCCAGGGGTATTCTACCTCCAAGATACACCCTCAGCCCTATTTTTTGTTCTTTATTTGGAAACCGGATCTCAATGAGTTGCAAAGGGCCTCACTAAGTATCTGAGACTGAACCGTGATCATCCGGTCTCAACCTCCCAAATGCTGGGATTACAAGCATCTGCCACCACGTCCAGCTGTTCTTTATTTTCAAATATGGTCTCAGTAAGTTGCAAAGGTCCTCAATAAGTAGCTGAGGCTGGCCTTGAACCTGTGATCCTCCTGTCGGCCTCTGAAGTACTGGGATTACAAGCATGCACTACCATGCCCAGCTATTTTTAAATTTTGAAACAGAGTCTTGCTAAGTTGCTGAATTCTTCATTTTTTAGCTCTCCAAATATTGAGATTATAGGTGTGTATAGCTCTTTCTATTTCTTTTTGATTCAGTTTGTCTTTCTAGGGATCTTTTCTTGAAGTTATGTAATTTGTTGGCATATAATTTTTCATATTCCCTTTTTTTGTAAGTCTGGTAGTAATATCTCTCCTTCTATTTCTGATTTTAGTAATTTGAGCCTTCTGCCTTTTCTTGATTATTCTAGCTAAAGGTTTTCAATTTTGTTGCTCTATTCCAAGAACTAAGTTTTCTTTTTATTGTTTTTTTTTTTTCTATTCTTTATTCTGTTCCAGTTTTTATTTCCTTCTTTTGGCTTGGTTTACTTTTAGTTTGCTCTTTTTCTCACGTCGTAGGTAGAATTTTAGGTTATTGATTTGAGGGGACTTTTTTTTTTTTTTTTTTTTTGGTGGTACTGGGGGTAGAACCCAGAGCCTTTCTATCTCTGGGCTATACTCCCAGACCTATTTTATATTTTATTTGGAAACAGAGTCTCACTAAGTTTTTCTGAGAGCCTCACTAAGTAGCTGAAGCTGGCTTCAAACCTGTGCAATCCTCCTGTCTCAGCCTTCCAAGCGCAGGGATTACAAGCGTGTGCCACCACGCCCGGCGAGAGCACTTTCTTTTTATATTACAAACTAGAGTTAGTGATTATATTTCTTAAACTGTCAGAAAAAAAAATCTGATGACTGTGAAAGCAGAAATACAGCTATAAGGTAGAGGGGTGTGTGTGTGTGTGTGTGTGTGTGTGTGTGTGTGTGTGTTTTATTGGGATTTGAACCCTGGGCCTTGCTGATTTTGAACTCTTGGTAGGCAAATGCTCTGCCACTGAGCCATATCCCCACCCCAGAATTAGCTTTCTGAAGGTTTTGTTTTGTTTTGTTTTGTTTTTGCGGGTCTGTGGATGGAACCCAGGGGCATTCAACCTCCGAGCTACACCCCCTGCCCTATTTTTTTATTCTTTTTTTTTTTTTTTTTGGTGATACTGGGTTCCTGGAAGCCCTTCTACCTCTGGGCTACACTCCCAGACCTATTTTATATTTTTGAAACAGGGTCTCTTACGCCAGCACAGCTGGTTTGAACCTGCGTGATCCTCCTGTCTCCCCCTCCCAAGCGCGGGGATTACAAGCGTGCGCCACCACGCCCGGCTTATTCTTTATTTTGAAACCGGGTTTCACTGAGTTGCAGAGGGCTTCACTAAGTAGCTAAGGCTGTCCGTGAACCGCGATCCTCTGGTCTCAGCCTCCTGAATGCTGGGATTACAAGCGTGCACCTCCACATCCGGCTTTTTAATTTTTTAAAAAACAGTCGTTTATTCATTTAGATAGATACTCAAAACTGAACATAAATCAGCAACATTATGCTATGCTTAAAAAATAAGAACAGAACCCAGAATGGTGGTGCACACTTGTAATCCCAGTACTTGGGAGGCCCAGACAGAAGGATTGCAGGTTCACAGCCAGCTTCAGCTACTTAGTGAGACCCTCTGCAACTTAGTGAGACTCTGTTTCAAAAAATAAAGAATAAAAAATAGGGGTAGGGTTGTAGCTGAGAGGTAGAATGACCCTGGGTTCCATCCGTAGTAATGAAGAAAACAAAACAAAAAAACCCAGGAGCCAAGAGTGGTGGCACATGCCTATAATACCAATACTAGGGAGGCTGAAACAGGAGATCACAGGTTTAAGGACAGCCTTAGCAAGTGAGATTCTTATCAACCTATTGAGACCCTGTTTCAAAATTAAAATAGGGTTGGGGGTTTAGCTTAGAGGTAGAATTTCCCTGGGTTTAATACTGAAACAGGGTTTCTTGAAAAGAAACTCCGCGTTTCCTTACCAGATTCTTGTCTGCGGTGAGCTAAGAATGACACCCGCAGACTGCAGGAAGGGGAGTAAAAGGTTTATTGGAAGCAACAGGGAATAGGAAAAAGTGGCCGAACACCCCTAAGGGCAATTGGGGCTCTGATGTCCAGCAGCTGCCTTCAGGTCACTACCCAAGTGTAACCTGGGCCAAGTGCCTTCAGTTGCAAGCTGCTTTCTCCCAGAGTCCACGCAATCTGCCAGAAAAGAAGTGCAGGTCACCCCTAGGGGCCCTGGTCAGCCTTGATGTCCAGTGGAGGCCTTCAAGTCACTACCTAAGTGTATCCCGGGCCAAGTGCCTTCAATTGCACCCCACCTTCTCTCAAAGCTAACGCGACCTGAGAGAGAAAAGCTCCCCAACGGGGAGGGGTTCCCAGAGTGGGTAACCATCCTGGTGACTGGTCTAGGGGTTTATATATGTCCGCATGTCCTCTGTTGGTTGGAGTCTGGGAAGCAGTTCTTAAAATTTGCGTAGGGTATTTGCATGTCATTGAGGGGTCTCCTTCTTTCAGTAGAGGTATCAGACTTGCTCCAGTGATGTCTCTTGGGTTTGTTGATTAGTAAGCAGGTGGTTTTGTGAAGCTTTGGTCATTCTTATCTCTGAACCCTGGAAGGGCTGGTCTCTTTTTAGGAGCGGAAGTTAATTAGTATTCAATGCCCCTCAGGAAATTAAGTTTTTTTCTACTGAGGCCTCTTCCCTACCTGCCTACTTCTCTTCTACCCCCTCAATACCACAAAAACCAAACAAGAACTGAGCCAGATGTGCTAGCACACCCCTGTAATCCCAGTACTTGGGAGGCTGAGACAGAAGGATCACGCAAGTTCAAGGCAAGCCTCAGCAATTTAGTGAGTCCCTGTTTCTTTTTTCTTTCTTTTCTTTCCTTTTTTTTTTTTTTTTCCGGGTCTGGGGATGGAACCCAGAGGCATTTGACCTCTGAGCTACACCCCCTGCCCAATTTTTTATTCTTTATTTTGAAACAGGGTCTCACTGAGTTGCAGAGGGCCTCACTAAGTAGCTGAGGCTGTTGGCGAACTGTGATCCTCCCATCTCAGCCTCCCAAATGCTGGGATTATAAGTGTGCACCACCACTCCTGGCATGACCCTCTTTCTTCCTTCCTTCCTTCCTTCCTTCCTTTCTTTCTCTCTCTCTTTCTTTCTTTCTTTCTCTCTTTCTTTCTTTCTTTTCTTTTTTTTTTTTTGTGGTACTGGGGGTAGAACCCAGGGGCTTTTCTACCTCCCGGCTATACTCCCAGACCTATTTTATACTTTATTTGGGAACAGGGTCTCACTAAGTTGCTGAGAGCCTCACTCAGTAGCTGAGGCTGGCTTCTAACCTGTGTGATCCTCCTATCTCAGCCTCCCAAGCGCTGGGATTACAAGCATGTGTCACCACGCCCAGCGAGACCCCGTTTCAAAACAAAAAAATAAAATAGGTGGGGGTGTGGCTCAGAAATGGAATGCCCCTGGGATCAATCCTAAGTACAAGGGAGGGGGCAAACAGAATTGCACAAATAAAACCTGAGGAAATTTCTATTCTCAACACCAGTCAAATTTTGAAGTATTTTGTTCATTCCTTAGGAGTTCAGAAGATAAATCACGTTGCAATTTAAAGATCTGACTATTATAACCTCTCTGCTCAAAACTGCAGAATCATTCTGATGGCTATTTACTATATATGGTAACTCTTAAGAACTAGAGACTGCCAGCTCCCCTATATTAATTTGAAGCAGAAGAGTACATTTGTTAGTCTGTTGACTGTAGAGTCTCAAAATCCATTCTCTGCATTCTTCTTTTATGTTTTCTAGCATTTAGTGATGCATGCTGTAGGTAGGTGTCTCCTATTTTTTCATTCCTTCTTCTATTCCTTCAAATGAAATTGACTGAAGTAGCTTTTGTTCATTATGAAAATATGTCTTTGCTTTGAACATAACTGAATTGATGAATTCTTCAGTTCCTCATCACACTTTTTTCTTTGCATAATAATTTCTTTGGCAAACTCTAGCAATTTCTCTCATTTACTTGGTCAGTACTCTGGCATTTGGACATGTAGTTAATGTAGTTATGTTAACTTCCATTTTCTGTTGTAATCCAACCCTTTCTATTAGATAGATCACATGAGCAATTAATGATTTTTCTTTTCTTTTCTTTTTTTTTTTTTTTTTTTTGGCAGTACTGGGGGTGGAACCCAGGAGCATTCTACCTTCGAGCAATACCCCAGCGCTAATTTTTTTTAATGAGTCTGGGGATGGAACCCAGGGGCATTCTATCTCTGAGCTACACCCCCTGCCCTATTTTTTATTCTTTATTTTGAAACTGGGTCTCACTAAGTTTCAGAGGGCCTCACTAAGTAGCTGATGCTGTCTGCGATCCATGATCCTCTGGTCTCAGCCTCCTGAATGCTGGGATTACAAGCGTGCACCACCATGCCCAGCTCCCAGCCCTATTTTTTATTCTTTATTTTGAAACAGTGTCTCACTGAGTTGCAAAGGGCCTAAGTAGCTAAGGCTGGCTACAAACTGCAGTCCTTCTGTCTCAGCCTCCTAAATGCCAGGATTACAAGTGTGCGCCACCACGCCTGGCTAATCATTGACTTTTCTGTTATCTTAATTTTGTATGACTTTTATAATATCTTAATTGCATGTCTGTACAAAAATAAAATTATCTCTAAAACACTGCTACCTTTCTTAAATGTTCTGCCTTACCACAGCTTAATGACTTAAAAGAAAGAATACTGAGAAGGCTGAAAGAAAAAAAAGCCACTATCATGTTTTGTTGGTTTTCATAAGTTTATTCAACTTTAAGGACATTGTGATTATTTAGACAGAAGAGAAGAAAGTCAAGTGAAAACCTAAGAGTTATGTAATCCCATGAAAGCCTAGTGTTTAGAGGCTGATCACAGCTGCTTTCCTCCTCTAGGATGACAGAAAGTGGGCTTTGGATGCACCCTACACATGATGGGTTAGTTTTTCTATAGTAAAAACAATAGATGGAGTTGCTCAGGAAATTGTGAAATAATCTCTAATGATCCTTAAAGAGATAATGGACACTAAGTCATCTGGATTTGTTTAGGTGTGGCCTTGTTAAAGACAAAGGGAAGCCAGTGTGGTGGTACCCTTAATCCCAGTACTTGGGAGTCTGAGACAGGAGGATCAAAGGTTTGAGGATAACCTTAACAAGTCGTAAGACTCTCATCAACCTAGTGAGACCCTATTTCAAAATAAAAATAAAATAGGGATGGGATGGGTATGTAGCTCAGAGGTAGAGTGCCCATGAGTTCAATTCTCAGTATATATATATATATATATATATATATATATATATATATATATATATGAAAGGAAAGATCAGATAACTTCATGCTTTTTCCATTTAGCATACCCAATAGGTTCTTGATTAAGAGAAGCAAAAATGAATAAGATACAACCCAGTATTCTAAAAGCAACCAGCCTTAGGGGATCCTTTTGAAAGCATCTGTTTTATACTCAAGTCTTTAGTACTTAACCAAACTTACTACAGAGTGAAAATTCTCATGCCTGGGTTTTATAGAGTAGAAGAAGGAAGTGGAGCCAAGTGGCCAATACTTGATGTTAAGGTCAGCAATGAGATCCTCCTTGCTGTCTTTCTGTTTTGACTTTTCTGGACAATATCAAATTAGTTCCAGTGGCTTGATTCTAGGCCAAGATTCTGGCAACAGATTATAGTCTCACTTTGTTTTGTTTAATCTCACTGGATCTCTTTCTTTCTCTCTCTTTTTTCCTTCACCTTAGGCTGAGGGTAAAAAACTAGGATTGGTAGGCTGGGTCCAGAACACTGACCGGGGCACGGTGCAAGGACAATTGCAAGGTCCCATCTCCAAGGTGCGTCCTATGCAGGAATGGCTTCAGACAAGAGGAAGTCCCAAGTCACACATTGACAGAGCAAACTTCAACAATGAGAAAGTCATCTTAAAGTTGGATTACTCAGATTTCCAAATTGTAAAGTAATGGCCTCAATTTATCTTTTCCAAGAAAAACTCACTATTTTTATTTTTATTGTTACTAGAACTATTCTGTGTTCAATATTAGAGTTTGTCAGTAAGTTATTTTATCATCAGATATTTGAATGTTACTGAATATTACATGTATGATGGAAGGACTACTACAGCTGTACACAATTCTAATCAATAAAAACACATCAGAATCTTCTGATTATGGATCTTTTTTGTTTGTTTTGTTTTCTTGGTGGTTCTTAGGATTAAACCTGGGGCATTGTACCTCCAAGTTATATAACAGCCCTATTTTATTTTTTATTTGGAAGAAGGGTTTCATTAAGTTGCTGAGAGTGTTGCTAAATTGCTGAGGTTGTCTCGAACCTGCGATCCTCCTGTCTCAGCCTCCCAAGTACTGGGATTACAAGCATATACCACCATGTCCAGTTTTTATTTATTTATTTATTTATTTATTTATATTCGAGGTACTAGGGATGGAACCCAGGGGCATTCTACCTCTGAGCTACACTACCAGCCCTATTTTTTATATATATATTTTTTTATTTTTATTTTTTGTATGTGTGGTACCAGGGGCAGTTTACCTCTGGGCTATACTCCCAGACCTATTTTTATATTTTATTTGGAAACAGGGCCTCACTAAGTTGCTGAAAGCCTCACTAAGTAACTGAGGATGGCTTCAAACATATGCAACCCTCCTGTCTCAGCCTCCCAAGTACTGGGATTACAGGCATACACCACCACACCAGTGCTATTTTGTATTCTTTATTTTGAAACAGGGTCTCACTGAGTTGCAAAAGGCCTCATTAAGTAGCTGAGGCTGTCTATGAACCTTGATCTTCCTGTCTTGGCCTCCCAAATGCTGGGCTTACAAGCATGTGCCACCATGCCTGGTCCATGTCCAGTTTATAATTCTTTCTTTCTTTCTCTCTCTGTGTGTGTGTGTGTGTGTGTGTGTGTGTGTGTGTGTGTGTGTATGTGTGTGTAACTGGGGATTGAACTTGGGCATTCTACCTCCGAGCTATACTCCCAGCCTATTTTTCTTTCTTGCTTTTTTTTTTTTTTTTTTTTTTTTTTTGTACTAGGGATGGAACCCAGAGGCATTCTACCTTCGAGCTACATCCCCAGCCCTATTTTTTATTCTTTTATTTTTTTGGTGGTACTGGGGCTGGAACCCAGGGGCTTTCTACCTCCGGGCTATACTCCCAGACCTATTTTATATTTTATTTGGAAACAGGGTCTCATCTCACTAAGTTGCTGAGAGCCTCAGTAAGTAGCTGAGCCTGACTTTGAACCTGTGCCATCCTCCTGTTTAAGCCTCCCAAGGGCGGGGATTACAATTTATTCTTTATTTTGAAACAGGGTCTCACTGAGTTGCAAAGGGCCTAACAAGTAGCTGAGGCTGTCCACTAACTGCAATCCTCCTGTTTTAGCTTCCCAAATGCTGGGTTTACAAGTGTGTACCACTACGCCTGGCTCCAACCCTATCTTTCATTATTTTGAAGCAGGATTTCACTAAGTTGCGAAGGGCCTTCTAAGTGGCTGAAGCTGCTGGGAACCTGTGAGCCTCCTGTTTCAGCCTCCCAAGTACTGGGATTACAAACGCGTGGCTGGCTCTAAGGTACTTTTTAAATGTTCCATGAACTGCTTTTGAGTCAAAATGAGGTATTTACTCAGCAAACACTTGTTGGAGGAAGATCTTGAGGTAATTTAAAGAGGACTGAAAGAAAAAGAAAGCAATTACTTTGAATCATTTCTTTAAATGGTTTCCAAGAAGTTTTCCTCAGGAAATTTCATGGCTATGAAGAACAAATGCCACAAGTTCAGTTTGTTAGCTGTTCAAATGATGTTTTGGACTAATTACTTTTAGTTTTCTGAAATTTCTGCTGTCACTTCTTTCCTCAGGGTAAGAAATTCTGGTAAAGTGATGTTATGGGATGAATTTCACACCCCTCCCATCATATGCTGAAATCTTAATATGCTGAAGTACCTCTGAAAATAACTATTTGGAAATGGGGCTCTTGAAGAGATAATGTTTGAGAAGCCAGGTGTGGTGGTGCACAGCTGCTATCCCAGTACTTGGGAGGCCGAGACTGGGGGAACACAGGTTCAAGGACAGCCTCAGCAAGTAGTGAGACTCTTCATCAACCTAGTGAGATCCTGTTCCCAAACAAGAAAGAAAATTGGGCTGGGGATGTACCTTGAAAGTAGAGTGTCTCTGGGTTCAATCCCTAGTAACACACACACACACACACACACACACACACACACACACACACTGAGGCTGGTAGGGTGGGCCCTAGTCCAATCTGACTAGTGTCCTTAGAAAAGAAGAAATTTGGACACAGATATGTATGTGTACAGACAAAAGACCATGTGAAGACAGCTATTTACAAACCAAGGAAAAGGGGCCTCAGAAGAAATCATCCTTGCCAGCACTTTGATCTCAGACTTACAGTTTCTGACACTAAGAAAATAAACTAATGCTGTTTAAGCCACCCAGTTCGTGGAGCCTTAGCAAACTAATATATGCAGTAATCAGAATTTTGCTTCATCAGCCCCAAAAGTCTGGTTGTTCCAATTAAAAAAAAAGAAAAAAAAGTTTCAGTGAAACTAAGACAGAAAACAGAAACTGAGGATCGGTTAACAATTCCCTGAACATTTACTTTTAGTGTTCTTAAGAGTTCTGTTCTCCTTCAGTTGGGAAAGAAACTGCAGTGGCATTGGGTAGATACCAAAAAAGTTAATGAACAGAGTCCTGATGTCCTCATTCTTTTCTGGCTCTGAAAATCATTAATTCTAAGTGGAAGGCTCTGTCTGGATTATTCGCTGTCTACCATAGGCCAGGCACTGTTCTTGGCCATGGGGACACAACTGCAAAAAAAAAAAACTGACAAAATTTCCACCTTCGTATAAGTTTACATTCTTGGGAGGGAATACAAAAAGCAAATAAATAAAATATATACTCAGTGAAACAGTACGTTCAAAGGAGAAAAAAGACGAGAAAAAAGGGAAGGCAAAAATAAAAGTAAAGATTACTAGAAACAGCCTTTCACAGGCCAGAATTGAAGGAACTTGGGGAAGCCTGAGCTCCCAGTGCGGTGACGCCTGGCGCGCATGCGCACGCGCTCTGGGAGCTCGCGCACGGAAGCGCATGCCCGTGGGCTGGCGGGCCCGCCCGGGCCGAGGTGCGCGCGCACCCACCCGAGCCGAGGTGCGCGCGCACCCGACGTTCAAGGCGGTTGATGTCTGGGCGTTGATGAGGCAAGATTCGAGGTGACGTGACGAGACGATGTCCTCGGGAGCTCTTCTAACCTCAGAAGGGATCAGGTGGCCGCTGCAGGCCCGTTTTCCGGAGCCAGGTGCGCAGGGCCCGCGGGCTCCGACGCCCGGCCTTCACCGGCGCGGGCCCGCGCGGCCGCGAGTGGAGTCGAGGGCGCGGGGCGTGCGGGGCCCAGGCGGTCGCCGAGGTCTCCGGCCCTGCGCGCCCGCGGGTCCTGAAAACACCGGGGGCAATCAGGACATCTGCATCGGGTTTAATCAGGTTATTTATTAAATGGCTGGGCGTGGCGCGCACGCCTGGAGTCCCAGTACTTGGGAGGCTTAGGCTGGAGGATCGTAAGTTCACGGCCAGCCTCTGCAATTTAGTGAGGCCGTCGGCAACTTAGTGAAACCCTGTTTCACAATAAAAGAATAGGGCTGGGGGTGCCGCTCAGAGGTAGAACGCCCCTGGGTTCAATACCCAGTACCTCTAGAAAATTAAAAATGGTAGCCAGGCGTGGTGGCATACATTTGTAATCCCAGTACTTGGGAAGCCAAAGACTTAAAAAAAGAAGAAAAAATTCACCCCTCGTTTGCTTCTGGCTGCTAAATTTGTTTTTTTGTTTGTTTTTGCCCTACTGGTGATTGAACCCAGGGACATTCTACCTCTGAGCTACACCCCCAGCCCTATTTTTTCTTTCTTTTTTCTTTTTTTCTTTTTTTAAATTCGTGTGTGTGTTACTGGGGATGGAACCCAGGGGCATTCTACCTCCGAGCTCCACTCTCAGCCTTATTTTTCATTATTTTGAAACAGGGTCTCACTGAATTGCAAACGGCTTCACTAAGTAGCTGAGGGTGTCCTCAAACTGCAATTCTCCTGTCTCAGCCTCCCAAATGCTGAGATTACAAGTGTGCGCCACCACACACTATTCTATTCTTTATTTTGAAACAGAGTTTCAGTGAGTTGCAAAGAGCCTCACGAAGTAGCTGAGGCTGTTTGCGAGCCTGAACCCGGGTTCTTCAATCTCAGCCTTCCAAATGTGATTACTAGCGTGCTCCACCAAGCCTGGCTCCCTGTTACAATTTAATTTGAATCAGGGTCTCACTAGTTTGATGAAAGGCCCAGTATTTGCTGAAGCTGTCCTCAAACCTGTGATCCTCTTGTCTCAGCCTCCCAAATACTTCAGATACTTTGTAAAATAACGAATTCAATCTCAGCACTTGCAAGGCTGAGACAGGAGGATCACAGGTTCACAGACAGCCTCAACTATTTACTGAGATCCTTTGCAACTCAGTGAGACCCTGTTTCTAAATAAAGAAAAAAATAGGGCTGGGGATGTAGCTCAAGAGATAGAATGTCCCTGGGTTCCATACCCAGCACTGCAAAATAAATAAATAAATAAATAAATAAATAAATAAATAAATAAATAATAGGGCTGGGGGTGTAGCTCCAAGGTAGAATGCCCCTGGGACTCTATCCTCAATATTAACAGTATTGATGCTGAAGTGGTTAGAATTTCGAATACTTTCTGTATGGGTCAACATCAAGTATAATTATGATTTCACTTTAGGGCATGTAGGATTTAGAAAGGAATAATGAAAGGAAAAGAAAATGAAATAAGTATCTGAAGTTCTGCAATTATAAACCCTAATTTTCCTAGTTTGGGAAAACCTACCTTCTTCGAGCGGTCCAGCCATGCTGTTTCTCATTTATGAAGAAAAGAAGACCTTTAAATGTTCTAGAGCATTAATTTTTTACCTGTAAATTCAGACAGCCCAGTACCATTATTATCATTGCCAACTTAGCTTGTGCCTATATGTAAATACCAGGAATGTTAATACATTACATTATTAATAAGAACCTTCCAAGAAACATTTTTAGTCAAATTAATAAAGGAACAAGATTGAAAAATTAAGTGGTAGTGAGGAGTGGTGATACACACTTGTAATCCAGTATTTGAGAGGCTGAAGACAGGAGGTTTGTAGGTTCATGGCCAGCTTCAGCTACTTATGCCCTTCGCAACTTTGTGAAACCCTGTTTCAAAATAAATAATTTAAAAAAAAAGTGTAGCTCAGAGGTAGAATGCCCCTGGGCTCAATCCCTGGTAACACACACACACACACACACAAAAAAAAAAAAAAAAAAAAAAAAAAAACAACGTTAAAGAAAGGTTTATAAAGCCGGGCATGGTGGCACATGCTTGTAATCCCAGCATTTGGGAGGCTGAGACTGGAGGATCGCGGTTTGCCGACAGCCTCAGCTTGTTAGTGAGGCCCTCTGCAACTTAGTGAGACCCGGTTTCAAAATAAAGAATTAAAAAAAAAATAGGGCAGGGAGTGTAGCTCAGAGGTCAAATACCCCTGGGTTCCATCCCCAGACCCGCAAAAAAAAAAAAAAAAAAAAAAAAAAAAAAAAAGGCGTATATCTAAAGGAATTTTGAATTTTCCAGCTTTATCCTTTGTCATTCCCAGGTTTTTCCCCTGAGGCAGCTACTTTTAATGATGATGATAACAAAAATGATAGCATCTTAATGGTATCTCTTGATAGTACAATTTGATTATTTCCTCTTGTTGCTTCACCTCCTACTTATGTCTTAGCACTTCATTATAAGTTTTTCTAAAAGTCATGGTTATTGTGTAACATATAAATGTTATGAAACTAGTTTGGATCTTTTTTCATGAATAATTTCTGGCTAACATTTCTTAGCTGAATTTAATTTAGGCATCTGTTTTTGGTGAAGTGGTTAGAATTTCAAATACTGTCTTTATGGGTCAACATCAAGTATAATTATTTCACTTTAGGGCATGTAGGACTTAGAAAGGAGTAATGAAAATTATGAGTGCTTCTTTGACTGTTAAATCTATTGCACCAAGCATTAGTTGTATGATCTGCCTAGGAATAAGAGGTATGTTTTGTTTGTTTCATAAAATATTTACTTTACCTCCAATGATATTTCTTCAGAATGCTTAAAAGAAATGAGTAATGCTGTATTACTCTGAAGCTTTGATAGTGGTATGTGTTTTTTTTCTTCTCATAGGCAATTATTTCCTGTCAGAGAAAGAAACCAGTGCCTGGCATTCTCACCACCTCTGTACCTGCCATGATCAAGTGCCTGCCAGTGGAAATACAAGCCAAGTTGCGTTCTGGTTTGGCCATAAGCTCCTTAGGTCAGTGTGTTGAAGAACTTGTCCTTAATAGTATTGATGCTGAAGCAAAATGTGTGGCCATCAGGGTGAATATGGAAACCTTCCAAGTTCAAGTGATAGACAATGGATTTGGGATGGGGAGTGACGATGTAGACAAGGTGGGAAATCGTTATTTTACTAGCAAATGCAACTCAGTAGAGGACTTAGAGAACCCAAGGTTTTATGGTTTCCGAGGGGAAGCCTTGGCAAGTATAGCTTACATGGCCAGTGCTGTCGAAATTTCATCCAAGAAAAACAAGGCAATGAAAACTTTTGTGAAACTGTTTCAGAATGGGAAAGCCCTAAAAGCTTGTGAAGCTGATTTGACAAGACCAAGCTCGGGGACGACGATCACAGTGTATAACCTATTTTACCAGTTACCTGTAAGGAGGAAATGCATGGATCCTAGACTGGAGTTTGAGAAGGTCAGGCAGAGGGTAGAAGCTCTCTCACTCATGCACCCTTCCATTTCTTTCTCTTTGAGAAATGACATTTCTGGTTCCATGGTCCTTCAGCTCCCAAAAACCAAAGACACACGTTCCCGATTTTGTCAAATTTATGGATTGGGCAAGACCCAAAAGTTAAGAGAAATACACTTTAAGTATAAGGAGTTTGAATTTAGTGGCTATATCAGCTCTGAAGCACACTACAATAAGAATATGCAGTTTTTGTTTGTGAACAGAAGACTGGTTTTAAGGACAAAGTTGCATAAACTCATCGATTTTTTATTAAGAAAAGAAAGTATTATATGCAGGCCAAAGAATGGTTCTGCCAGTAGGCAAATGAATTCAAGTCCTCGCCATCGGTCTACCCCAGAACTTCATGGGATATATGTAATCAACGTTCATTGCCAATTCTGTGAGTATGATGTGTGCATGGAGCCAGCAAAAACTCTGATTGAATTTCAGAACTGGGATACTCTTCTGGTGTGCATCCAGGAAGGAGTGAAAATGTTTTTAAAGCAAGAAAAGTTATTTGTGGAATTATCGGGTGAGGATATTAGGGATTTTAGTGAAGATAATGATTTTAGTTTATTTAGTGCTACTCTTGAGAAACATGTACCCTTAGAAGAGGTGCATGACCAGGGCAGTTTCCAGGAAGCATGTAATAATATTCTGGATTCCTGTGAAATGTTTAATTTGCAATCAAAAGCTGTGAAAAGAAAAGCTACTATAGAAAACATAAACACAGAAAATTCTAGGGCTCCAGAAGCTCTTAGAAAAAAGACAAATCCCTCATTTTTGTACACTTATGAATCAGATGGCCCAGGCCATCGTGAAATGACAGAGTTATCATTACATGACAAAGACAACACTTGCTTAGAATCAAGGATGTTAGAACAAGAGACCATGGAAGCATCAGAATCAGGAGAAAATGAGAAATACAAAAAATCTTGTTTGGAACATGACTCTTTAGAAAGTTCATGTGGAACCAGTTCAGAAATGTTTCTAAGCCTTTGTCAGACACAACATCACTTTGAGGACAGTGGGATAGATTTAGAAATACAAAAAGTAAGTACTACTGTTAACAGCATGACTGCCAACATCCTGGAAAATAAGAGAACTCAGAATCCACTAGAGAGATTTAAAGATGCTTCTGAAATGGGATGCCAACCTCTGCCTTTTGAGACAACATTATCGAGAGTACATAGTGCTCAGAGAGAGAAAGAGAAAAAAGAAAAAGAGCCTAGTCATTGTGGAAGAATGAATGTTTTCAGTTACGGACAAGTTAAATTATGCTCCACTGGCTTTATAACTCATGTGGTACAAAATGAGCAAACTAAATCAACTGAAGCAGAACATTCATTTAAAAATTATGCCCGACCTGGGCCTGCAAGTGCCCAAGATGCATTTGGAAATATAATATATCATTCCGTTGAGACTCTGGACAACAGGGGTTTAACCTGCACTTTTAGTAAAGAATCTTCTCAATTGCCCAGCAAAAAACCTTGCATAACAAATACAAGTTTGGGGCAGGAGAACAAACCTATATCAACTTATAAAAATGTTGCAATTTTTCAAGATGGTGATAAAAAATCACACATGGGTTGCTCAATTCATGATACATCCTCTTTCTCTTGGTATAGACATGTTTTAAATGGTAGTAAGAAAACAGATACATTGATTGGTTCCTCCAAACCCATAGGCCATAAGAAGCTAAGCTTGAGTTCACAACTAGGATCTTTAGAGAAGTTTAAGAGGCACTATGGGAAGGTTAGAAACCCTTTGGATAAAGAAGTGGAGGAGAATAATACTGAGATAACTACCGTTGTCAGTCCTCAAGTTGAACCTGACATTCCACAGAAAGTCCAGAACCACTTAGACAACTCTGATGTTGGTAAAATTACTGCTGTGAAGCATAATGACTCAGATGGTAGTTGTCAACCAGTAAGTCACATCTTGTGCTCAGAGAAGTTTCCATTCTCCAAGGCAGATTGTTTGGAGCAGCAGGTGCCTTGTTTGAGAGAAAATCCTATAACTCTAACAGAGTTAGCTCACTTTAACAGGAAACCAGATGTTGAGAAGTCACCTGGATCACTAGCCTCTAAATTATCCAGACTGAAGGGGTCCAAAAAAGAGACTCAAACAATGGAGATGATGAGCCAATTTAATAAACCTCCAAATTCAGATACCAGTAAGGAAGACATTGACTTTTGTGAGCTATTTAAAAATGGTCATGAAAAAACAGAGAACAGCATCCTCCCAATGTCAGATTCTGTTGCACAGGATAATTCCTTCAACAAAGACAATGAAACACACTGTAGCAACAATAAAACAGAGAACATTGTGATACCAGAAACTTCTTTGGTATTACCATATAATGATTCTAAAATTATCAGTAAAGATTCAGATGTTCTCATCAAAGCTTCAGAGCAACCGATAGGAAATCCTGACTCTCCTTGTGGAATTTTAACGAGTCAAATAGAAGACACCACAGCTAACCTAAATGGAATTTCTTCCTGGAGTGAGGAATCTAAAGCAAGAGATTGTTCTGAGAATGAAGAGTCAAATAGGTGTTCTTTGGATTGGCAGCAGCATTTTGATGTAACCCTGGGAAGAATGGTTTACATCAACAAAATGACTGGACTTAGCACATTCATTGCTCCTACTAAGGACGTTCAGACTGCTTGTACTAAAGACCTAACAACTGTGGCTGTGGACGTCATACTTGGGAATGGTAAGTATATAGTGTTCACTGGTATGAAATGCTTTTTAAATGGGTATAATGGCCAAGGCTTAAAGTGATCATTGTCCAAAGAGATGATCTCAGTGGACAGAGCATTTGAAAACTGATTGTAAAACATTTTATATTTTATGTTATACAAAGATTCTCAAACTTTATTTAAATATAAAAATACAATGAAAGACTGATATGGGATATATGTATAATGTCTGTGGTTGTTTGTATCTGTAAAAGAGGGCAAAACAGTCCATTTTAGTGAAATTGTTATATTTAACAACTGAGATGATCCACAGTGCTTCCCTGAAACTTGTCTTCAAAGGTATGAACATTTCTCAGTAGCTCCCAGGATAAGAGTAGAATGAGCTGGGCGTGGTGGCGCACGCTTGTAATCCCAGCATTTGGGAGACCAGAGGATTGCAATTCTGGGACCACCCCAGCTACTTAGTGAGGCCCTCCGCAACTTAGTGAGACCCTCTTTCAAAATAAAGAATAAAAAACAGGGCAGGGGGTTGTAGCTTGGAGGTCGAATGCCCTTGGGTTCTATCCCTAGATTCCCCCCCCAAAAAAAAAAGAGTAGAATGATACTATGATCATCCTATGTTTTCCAGTAAAACATATGGCTTCACACAATATAAATTATTGTGTGAACCCATAAAATTTTCAATATATAAATTAAGTATTTAAGCCGGACGTGGTGGCACAGGCTTGTAATCCCTGCCCTTGGGAGGCTAAGACAGGAGGATCACACAAGTTCGAAGCCAGCCTCAGCTACTTAGTGAGGCTCTCGGCAACTTAGTGAGACCCTGTTTCCAAATAAAGTATAAAATAGGTCTGGGAGTATAGTCCAGAGGTAGAAAAGCCCCTGGGTTCCACCTCCAGTACCACACACAAAAAATTAAGTATATATTGTCATAACCATACTTTTCAAATGTACTTTATTATAATACATATGGTAAGCCACTTGATCTGTTTTTGATATAAGAAGATATCATTCAGGAGGACTGTAATGTGGCTTTCAGATCATAGCACAAGAGTACATCAGAGCCTGGACTAGGACTCTTGGTTCTCAGGTCTCAGTCAACATTAAAAGTGACATTGTTTTGGCAATGTGTTGAGAGCCAGATGTTGGAGATGGTAAAACTGATTTCCATCTGGCTATAACCTTGGCTTTGCACTAGGAGAATAAATATTAAATCTACATCCATAAAGTCTTGAATGCTAAAAGAATATTAATTGTGTGAATGTAATTGCAAATCAGTTTATAATTTCTCCTTAGGATGACTATCTCTAGCAAGAGGTTCTGACTTACATAAGGTTAAGTAAGACCTTTACTTTTCAATGTTTTCCAGTTTGTTTCCTTATGAAAAAATAACTTTGTGTAGTAACTTTCATATGTATTCAGTAGTTGGAGAAAACTCTTTTTCATTATTGCTTCTGAGACTCTTAAGTTGCTCTAAGGCAACTTTATGTGCTTTTTAGTCTGGTTCTCTCTGTTTTGATTTATATGGAATGCTTATCAGAGGTAAGTATAAGGCACCAGCACCTCATCTTCCTGAAATGCAATTTCTTCTGACATTGTACCAAAATATAACTGGATTACATTAAACTGTGAGGTGGGTGATTGTTGCCAAAACAAAGAGGGAAATCTTAGCTGTCATACTCAACATTTATGTGTGCTGCTAGGACAATCCACTTACCTTTCTGGATTAGCATACCTTATACTGAACTCCCCCACCCAACCCCAGTACTGGGGATTGAACCCAAGGGTATTCTACCTCCAAGCTATACCACCAGCCCTATTTTTATTCTTTATTTTGAAACAAGGTCTCACTGAGTTGCAAAGGACCTTATTCAGTAGCTGAGGCTGGCTGTGAACCACAATCCTCCTGTCTCAGCCTTCCGAATGCTGGGATTACAAGCATGTGCCCCTACTCCTGGCTTACTTTATACCTTAATAAATTACTGTTACTACACTACTACTACTACTACTACTATTATTATTATTATTATTATTATTATTATTATTATTATTATTTTGGTGGTACTGGGAGTGGAACCTAGAGGCCTTCTACCTCTGGGCTATACTCCTAAACCTATTTTATATTTTTATTTGGAAATGGGGTCTCACTAAGTTGCTGAGAACCTCACTAAGTAGCTGAGGCTGGCTTCGAACCTGTGTGATCCTCCTGTCTCAGCCTCCCAAGCGCGGGGATTACAAGCGCGCGCCACCATGCCCGGCTTGTTACTATTACTATTATTATTTTTGCTAGGACTTAAACCCAGGAGCATTCTACCTCCAAACTATACCTAAAGCCCTTTTTTATTTTATTTATTTATTTTTTTTTTGCAGTACTGGGGATTCTCAGGGGCAATCTACCTCTGAGCTATATCCCCACCTTATTGTTTTTTAAATTTTTTTATTGGTGCATTGTAGTCGTACCTCTTTTTAAATTTTTTTATTGGTGCATTGTAGTCGTACCTCTTAATGAAGTAGCTTTTTTTTTTTTTTTTTTTTTTTTTGGTGGTACTGGGGTTCCTGGAAATCCTTCTACCTCCAGGCCCAGACCCATTTTATACTTTTTTTTTTTTAATTTGGAAACAGGGTTTCTTAAGCCAGCACAGCTCAATCCCCAGTACTAAAAAAAAAAAAACAAAAAAACTGACCCCCATGCAGAATCACTGTCACCTATTCTAGATCTTCGTTCTGTCTGGTATGGATAGATAATTGGACCAAGCATTAGTGATTTTTAAATTAGCAGATTAATTTCATTAAAGAACCCAGCTGGGCATGGTGGTACATGCTTGAAATCCCAGCATTCGGGAGGCTGAGACAGGAGAATTGTGGTTTGTGGACAGCCTCAGCTACTTAGTGAGGCCCTTTGCAACTCAGTGAGACCCTGCTTCAAAATAAAGAATAAAAATAGGGCTGGGGGTGTAGCTCAGAGGTAGAATGCCCCTGGTTCCAGCCCCAGTATTGCAAATAAAGTAATTAATTAATTAAATAATTTTTCATCTCACCCGGGCATAGTGGTGAACACTTGTATCCCAGCATTGGGAGTTTGAGACAGGATGATCATGGTTCCCAGACAGCCTTAGCTACGTACTGAGGTCCTTGGCAACTCAGTGAGACCTCGTTTCAAAATAAAGGCTGGAGGTGTAGCTCAAAGGTAGAATGCCCCTGGGTTTCATCCCCAGTACTGCCAAAAAAAAAAAAAAAAAAGAATGTCCCATCTCAATAAAGTATATATTATATAGCTTTCTGTTTTTATTCAGTTTGTAGAGAAATAAATTTTATGTAATTTAATTTTAATATTTGTATGTTGAGGTTTTTCTTTTTATATTTAGGGTCTCAGTACCGATGCCATCCTTTTAGAAGTGAACTTATTCTTCCTTTTCTTCCAAGAGCTCGGGAAGAGAGAATTGTGCAGAATCACAGAGGTGGGGGCAATAACAGATTGCTGGGACACCTATTATAGACCATACAACCTAATGCAAAAAGCAAAGCAGGATTGCATTATTAAGCTTGATCAGTGCCAGCTGTGCCTTACTGGAGCCAGGAATTCTCCATGGCCCCACATAACAGCAGAACTAAGTAACTCAGTGTATGCACTTAGATCAGAAATTACTTTTCCAGACTTGAGGTCAGTACTGAGTGATTATGTATAGTCTGGTGTCTTGTGATTGGGGAAATGTTTCTTATTTTTAAAGATTGGTGTTCCATGCCGGGTGTGGTGGTGCACACTTTTAATCCCCATGCTTGAGAGGCAGAGACAGGAGGATCGCACAGGTTGGAAGCCAGCCTCACTGGCTTAAGAGACCCTGTTTCCAAATAAAAATATTTTAAAAAAATAGGTCTGGGAGTGTAGCCCGGAGGTAGAAGGGTTTCCAGGAACCCCAGTACCACCAAAGAAAAAGATAGGTGTTCCACTCTATATTGCAGTAGTTTGATCTCAGAAAAACTGAAAAAAAGCTACATCTATTATTTTTTGTTTCTAAAAACAGATAAAATAAGCAGGGTGTAGTGGTACACATTTGTAATCCCAGTACTTGGGAGTCTGAGACAGGAGGATTGTAAATTCACTGCCGGCCTTAGCTACTAGTGAGGTCTTCTGCAACTTAGTGAGACCTTGTTTCAAAATAATGAATAAAAAATAGGGCTGGGAACCAAGCGTGGTGGCACACTTGTAATCCCAGCATTTGGGAGGCTAAGACAGGATCGCAGTTTGAGGACAGCCTCAGCTACGTAGTGAGGCCCTCCAACTCAGTGAGACCTGGTTTCAAAATAAAGAATAAAAAATAGGGCTGGGGGTATGGCTCAGAGGTAAGATGTCTCTCAGTTCCATTCCCAGTACCACCAAAACACACACACACCCTAGATGAGATATTTAAAGGCAGTCACCTACCTGTGGTGAGACCCCAGTTTCTTCTGGATTGTTTACAAAATATCTCTTGTTAATACTTTGGAGAAAAGCCATAATGTCTTAAACTGTATTTTAAATGTAGCGTATCGGCTAGGTGTGGTGGTGCATGCTTGTAATCCCATCATTTGGGAGGCTGAGACAGGAGGATCACGATTTGCGGCCAGATCACAATTCGTGGCCAGCCTCAGCTACTACTAAGTGAGGCTCTTTGCAACTCAGTGAGACCCTGTTTCAAAGTACATAATAAAAAATAGGGCAGGGGGTATAGCTCGGCATCCCCAATACCACAATAAGTAAATAAGTAAATAAATAAATAAATAAATAAATAAAGTAGCATATCAGCTGGACGTGGTGGCTCATGCTTGTAATCCCAGTATTTGAGAGTCTGAGACAGGAGGATTGCAGTTCATAAACAGCCTCAGCTACTTAGGCCCTTTGCAACTCAGTGAGAACCTCTTTCAAAATAAAGAATATAAAATGGAGCTGGGGTACAGCTCAGATGTAGAATGCCCCTGGGTTCCATCCCCAGTACCACACACACAAAAGTAGCATATCAAAACAACTTAGAGAACAGTGTAGAAACTGAACCTTTGTAGAATATATAAACGTCGAGTCTGATCCTTGATCTTGAGGCTGCAGGGAGCAGGAGAGCATTCATGCTTTTTCTGAGCCTCTTGATGCCAACTCTGCTTGTCCCCTTTGTCCTAGATACTCTGGATGATGCTGTTGGTAGCCAGTCACTTCGGTCTTTGTTTTCAGAATGGGACAATCCAGTATTTGTCCGTTACCCAGAGGTGGGTCTCTAACAATTTTTCTTTGCCTGTTTTTATTTATTTACTTTTGTGTGTGGTACTGGGGATGGAACTCAGGGGCATTCTACCTCTGAGTTACACCCCCAGCCTATTTTTTTTTTTAAACAGTCTCACTAATTTGTGGAGGGCCTGAGTTGCTGAGACTGGCTGGGAACCTGTGATCTTCCTGTCTCAGCCTCCCAAGTATTGGGAGG
Source organism: Muscardinus avellanarius (assembly GCF_963383645.1). Classification (NCBI taxonomy): domain Eukaryota; kingdom Metazoa; phylum Chordata; class Mammalia; order Rodentia; family Gliridae; genus Muscardinus; species Muscardinus avellanarius. Next base: position 79,457,742 of record NC_137798.1, on the reverse strand, counting down.
ACAAGTGGTGGATTACAAGTGTATTGGGATTACAAAGAAGCTGCTACGCCCAGCTTCTTTGCCTGCTTTTAAATTTGAACTTTATTTAAGCTGGGTATGGGCATCGATGACTATATGAATTTGTAATTATGAATGAAAACTAGGCATGTTTCCACATAATTTATTTGGAAAATAATGTTTAATGTGGAGAGAAGGAAAATTCATTTTGTAAGCTTGGCCATTTTGGATTAAATGTGTATAATCAGTATGTAAATAATGAATACATTTACCGTGACTGCAGCTTTAGTAAAATATTCGGTGGTGATAATAAAACCATTACATCAAGTAGTGAATCTCTCTTTTTGTTTACTTTTTGTGGTATTGGGGATTGAACCCAGGGGCATTCTACCTCTGAGCTACACCCCCTGCCCTATTTTTGATTCTTTATTTTGAAACCAGGTCTCACTGAGTTGTAGAGGGCCTCACTAAGTAGCTGAGGCTCTCCGCGAATCGCGATCCTCAGGTCTCAGCCTTCCGAATGCTGGGATTACAAGCGTGCGCCACCACGCCCGGCTTTTATTCTTTATTTTGAAACAAGGTCGCACTAAGTTGTGGAGGGCCTCACTAAGTAGCTGAGGCTGGCTACAAACCTGCAATCCTCCTGTCTCACCCTCCCAAGTACTGAGATTACAAGCATGTGCCGCCACGTCCAGCTAAGTAGTGAATCTTTTACTGGAGAAGAGTTCATTGATTGATCTTGGCACATGTTTTTTCCTCAGCATGTTGTCACAGAATGTACTATGTGTGTTAATGAGGATGTAAAATACATGTGCATTTGACTACTGATTATTCAGTTAAGATGTCTTTTTAGCCCAGCGTGGTGGCACAAGCTTGTAATCCCATTGCTTGGGAGGCTGAGACAGGAGGATTGCACAGGTTCGAAGCCGGCCTCAGCTACTTAGTGAGGCTCCTAGCAACTTAGACCCTGTTTCCAAATAAAGTATAAAAATAGGTCTGGGAGTGTAGCCCCGAGGTAGAAAAGCCCCTGAGTTCCAGTACCACCAAAAAAAAAAAAAAAAAAAGTCTTTTTAAAGACTTGATCACAGAGCACAGAAAAATTGTTCCGTCAATATTGTTTTTTGTCAATTTGTTTATAAACAGAAATTGTTTAGACTAATTGTTCTTAGAGCCTTTTGAATCTTTGCATCTATAAGTTCCTTATAAGTTCCTTGAGCCCAACCCATCTGAAGTAGGTTATTGGAAAGTGAATGTTTTTAAAGGATTTTGAGATAAGACAGTTCTGCAAATATAACTAATTTTATTTATTTATTTATTTATTATTTATTTATTTTTGCGGTACTGGGGCTGGAACCCAGGGGCATTTTATACCTCAACCCCTATTTTTTTGTTCTTTATTTTGAAATAGGATTTCACTAAATTGCAAAGAGTCTCATTAAGTAGCTGAGGCTGGCTGTGAATCTGTGATCCTCCTGTCTCAGCCTCCCAAGTACTGAGATTATAAGTGTTTGCTACCACATCTGGCTAACTAATTTTAATTTAAATGATGTTTTTTCGGTGTCTTCCTAGGTTGCTGTTGATGTAAGCAGTAGCCAGGCTGAGAGCTTAGCAGTTAAAATTCACAACATATTATATCCTTATCGTTTCACCAAAGAAATGATTCATTCAATGCAGGTAAACATTGACTTTTCACTCTTGTTAAATTTGATTGATTTAATGATAGAGACCACATTGGTCAGAACACATGGGGGTTATTTTGTTTGTTTTTTAAATCGTAGTGGAACTTTTATCAACAGGAGGAAAAGCAAGGAGATTGATTATAATTATGAAGAATTAAATGTCCTTAGTATGAATAGGTTTGGAAAAAATGTCTTTTTAAAAAAATTAATTATGGCCGGGTGTGGTGGCGCACGCTTGTAATCCCCGCGCTTGGGAGGCGGAGACAGGAGGATCGCGCAGCCTTGCTGGTGTAAGAGACCCTGTTTCAAAAATATAAAATAGGTCTGGGAGTGTAGCCCGGAGGTAGAAGGGCTTCCAGGAACCCCAGTACCACCAAAAAAAAAAAATTAATTATGGATTTAGGCTTATAATTTCAAAGATTGTTGACATATTTCTCCAGAGAATTATATATTGACTTTATATCTTATAGTAATTTACAAATCAGCAAATGTCAACTATATATATGTTTTGTTTTGTTTTGTGGTACTTGGGATGGAACCGAGGGGCATTGTACCTCTGAGCTACACCTCCAGCCCTATTTTATGGTCTTTTTAGTTTTTGAAACGGCCTCACTGATTTGCGAAGGGCCTTGCTAAGTAGCTGAGGTGGTCTGTGAACCACGATCTTCCAGTCTCTGCCTCCCATATGCTGGGATTATAAGTGTGCATCACCATGCCCATTCCCAACAAATTATTTATAAATCAATATTGTCCTTAACTTTGCAATGTGTGTGTATGTATGTATGTATGTATGTATGTATGTATTTTTGGTACTGAGGACTAAACCCAGGAGCTTTGTACCTCTAAGCTATACCCCTAGCCCTTTTTATATGTAATTTTTATTCATTATTAATTCTTTTTCTTTTCTTTTGGTATAAGAGATTGAATGCAGCAGTGCTCCAAGCTATATCCCCAGCCCCCTTTTTTTTTCTCCCCATGGTACTAGGAATGGAACCCAGGGGTTCTACCTTTGAACTACACCTCAAGCCATATTTTTTATTATTTATTTTAAAACAGGGTCTCACTAAGTTGCAGAGGGCCTCATGAAGTGGCTGAGGCTGGCTGTGAACCCAGATCTTCCTGTCTCAGCCTCCTGAATGCTGGAATTACAAGTGTGCACCACCACACTTGGTTTTATTCTTTATTTTGAAACAGAGTCTCACTGAGCTGCAACTGAGGCTGTCTGTCAACTGCGATCTTCCTATCTTAGCCTCCCAAATGCTGGGTTTACAAGCTTACACCACCACAGCCAGCTTACTAGTGGCTTTTTTTTGTGTGTGTGTGTGGTACTGGGGTGGAACCCAGGGGCTTTTCTACCTCCAGGCTACATTCCCAGACCTATTTTACACTTTATTTGGAAACAAGGTCTCACTAAGTTGCCGAGAGCCTCACTAAGTAGTTGAGGCTGGCTGTGAACCTGCGCCATCCTCCTGTCTCAGCCTCCCCAGCGCTGGGATTACAAGTGTGTGCCACCACACCCAGCTACTAGTGGCTTTTAACTTCCCGCTTTAATAGACTAGCTCTTCTGAAAGGGTTTTCCATGCTTTCATGTAAATTTAAGCCTTATTTAAGTTCTGTCAGTAGTCTCTGGTCATATTACTAATTTTTTGGTCATAGTACCTATTACTAAGAGTCACTCAATTGGAAACATCTAAAGCATGTCTCACTTGGGTGCTTTGGTTTGCCTTCCTTTGTGACCTCCAGCTTTTCATATCTCTGATCACTCTGCTTTCTGTCTCTCTCTCTCCAGTACTACAGATGGAACCTAAGGCCTTGTACCACATTTACTCATTCTTGTATTCTTCTTAAGGACTCCCTCAAGTTCAGTGGCACCTTATCTTAGATGTGAATTTTATAATGCAAACAACTCCAAAGTACAGTTTTCTCTCCTATACAGCTAAGCTTTTTTAAAGTTTTATTTAGCATTGTACCACTTGTTTAATGTATGGCAGGTTCTCCAGCAAGTGGATAACAAGTTTATTGCCTGTTTAATGAGCACTAAGACTGAAGAGAATGGCAAAGCAGGTAAGAATAAAATTTAACCTCAGTTAATAAGCCAGCTGGTCATCTGATGCAACCTTTATTTTTATGTGTGTGTGTGTGTGTGTGTGTGTGTGTGTGTGTGTGTGTGTGTGTGTGGGCTGGGGGTGTAGCTCAGTGGTAGAATGCCTCTGGGTTCAATCCCCAATACCACCAAAAAAAAAATGTATATTCTTTTGCAGTCTTAAACTACAATGCCATGAATTTGGTAGTGTCATAGAAAATATTTTAAATATTTTGATCTTTTAGTAGAAACAGAAAAATAGGTATATATCGTGATTAAATTCAGAAGAACTTTTATTTCAATATACTCAATAGCAATAAACCTCAGACTGCTGGCCAAGAATAATAAAATTGCATCCAGACATGGTGGCCAATGCTCATAATTCCAGTATTTGGGAGGCCGAGACAGCAGGATCACAAGTTTGAGGACAACCTCCAGGAACATAGCAAGACTCTCAGCAACCTAGTGAGACCCTGTCTCAAAATTAAAAAAATAAAATAACAAAGGACTGGTAATGTAGCTTAGAGGTAGAATGACCCTGGGTTCAAGCCCCACATACACCACACACATACACCAAAAAAAAATTTTATAAGCTTAAAAAGTATTCTAATGTCATTGAGAATCAATCCCTCTGTCCATGAGAAAGAGATTTCCCTGTAGATTTGGCCTTTTGGGTCAGGACTTTCTGCCTTCTTGGTTATACTTGAGAGTCCAAAGCCCTGCTCTTCAGAAGGGAGGCCTATAGACAAGCTCTCCTGGAAGTTTGCTAGAATTGCAGAAGTTAGGCCAGGTGTGGTGACGAACAAACGCTTGTAATCCCAGCATTTGGGAGGCGAAGACCAGAGATGGAGGGGAGGATCACAGTTCGCGGACAGCCTCAGTTACTTAGCAAGGCCCTTCGCAACTCAGTGAGACCCTGTTTCAAAATAAAGAATGAGCCAGGCGGGGCGGCACATGCTTGTAATCCCAGTACTTGGGAAGCTGAGACAGGAGGATAGTGCAGGTTCGAAGCCCTCCTCAGCTACTTAGTGAGGCTCTCTGCACCTTAGTGAGATCCTGTTTCCAAATAAAGCTATAAAATAGGTCCCTGGGAGTATAGCCCAGAGGTGGAAGGCCCCTGGGTTCCATCCCTAGTACCACACATAAAAAAATAAAGAATGAAAAAAAAATAGGGCCGGGGGTGTAGCTCGGAGGTAGAATGTCCCTGGGTTTCATCCCTAGTACAGGGAAAAAAAAAAAAAAAAAAAAAAGAATTGCAAAAGCTTAGGTTCCTCTGTTAACCTCCTGAATCACAATCTACATTTGAATAAGATCCCAGGTAATATTCAGGCCCAAGAGAGCTTGGGAAGCCCCATTCTAAAGTAGCTCAAAACCCTGTGCCTGGGAGGCTGAGACAGGAGGATCGCACAGGATCAAAGCCAGCCTCTACTACTTAGTGAGGCTCTCAACAACTTAGTGAGACCCTGTTTCCAAATAAAGTATAAAATAGGTCTGGGAGTATAGCCCGGAGGTAGAAAAGCCCCTGGGTTCTACCCCCAGCACCACAAAAAATAAAAATAAAAAAATAAAGTAGCTCAAACTGCAGCCTGTGGGCAAACCCAGCCATTGCCTTTTTCTGTCCAGTGAGGAAGATGAGTGGTGTGTGTGTGTGTGTGTGTGTGTGTGTGTGTGTGTGTGTGTGTGTTGTGGCACTGGAGATTCAATTCAAGGGCATTCTACCTGTGAGTTACTTTCCCAGCCCTATTTTATTTTTATTTTGAAACAGGGTCTTGTTAGGTTGATGAAAGTCTATTTGCTGAGGTTGTCCTCAAACCTGCAATCCTTCTATCTCAGACTCCTAAGTACTAGGATTACAAACATACGCCACCATGTTCAATTAAGGGTGGTTTTTACATTCTTAAAATGACTGAGAAAAAAGCAAAAGAATATTTCTTGATGCAATAAAATTATATGGAATTCTTATTTCAGTGTCCATAAATAAAGTTTTATTGGAACATAGCTACAGTATTCACATATTTTCTTGGCTGCTTTGGCTCAAATGAAGAACAGTCATGACAGAAACCATTTGGCCTCAAAAGCCTAAAATATTTTCTTTTAGAGAAAAATTTCCTGGACTTTGATCTAAAGTGTACATGAAGTACATTCTTCATGAGTTTCAGAGTAGCTTGCTTATTATAATAATGCCTAATGATTAAAGTTGAATTGATAAAGTAAAATCAGTATATAAACATTATGAATGTAGGACTTTATTTTATTGTTTTATTTTTTGTGGTACTGGGTATTGAACCCAGAGGCATTCTACTTTCAAACTTCACCGCCAGCTTAATTTTATTTCTTTGAAACAGGGTCTGTAAATTGATGAGTCTCACTACTTGCTGAGACTGTCTTCAAACCTATGATCCTCCTGTCTGAAACTCCCAAGTACTAGGATTACAGGTGTGTGCCACCACACCCAGATTAACTTTATGTTACAAATAAAATACTGATGAGCCGGGCATGGTGGCACATGCTTGTAATCCCAGCATTTGGAAGGCTAAGACAGGAGGATCGTGATTCATGGCCAGCCTTAGCTACTTAGTGAGGCTCTTTGCAACTCAGTGAGACTCTGTTTCAAAATTTAAAAGTAAAAAATAGGGCTGAAGGTGTAGCTTGGAGCTAGAATGCCCTGGTTCCATTCCCAGTACCACAAAAATAAAATAAATAAAATACTCATGAACTAAAGAGTTTTTCATCAGGGATAAGTTTATTATAATTCTCAAAACTTAAAATTTTTAGGAAATATAAGGAATAGTTGTTAGTATTCAGCATATTCTTTTGTGCTTATATTGTAAAATGGGTTGAATTAAGCTTTATTTCTCCCTTCACACAACATGATTACTTTAATCTTGACCTGAGAATTAGACTCTCCAGTGATTCTTGATGATCTTGTAGATGGAAATCTGCTAATCTTGGTGGACCAGCATGCTGCCCATGAGCGTGTCCGATTGGAGCAGCTCATCACTGGTAAGAATCTGCCTAGAAAAGATGAGAGATTTCCCAGTAGAATTAGTAAATCTGAAAGTTTTTCTTACGGAGACTTTTGTTAGGACAGATGCCATGTATGTTTAAAAAATTAAACTGAAGTCCTCCTGTTGATTTGCTATAACTGAAAGAATGTAGTAGTTCACTTTATTAATTCAAACACGTGGCTCTTATGTAAATGGTTAAAGGCATATTTGCTGCATATTTATTATCACCCAAAGGTACCTAAGGATTAGGTTAACTTATGATATCCAGCACAAAGATATGCCCCTTCGTATACCTGTATATCTTGGTATGCTTTCTTCACAGTTAGTAGGCAGAGACTATCAGCAGCTCAGAAGGCCAAATGTGTTGTTTTTATTTTAAAACCTAATTTGCTTTAGAGCAGATAGGATAATCAAATAGATCCAACTCTAAAAGATACAAAAGAAATAAAGTCTCCTTTCTACCTTTGTCTTCTATCTCACCATATTTCCCTTCCCACAGGCAATCAACATTAATAATTCTTCTGTGTATCTTTCCAGAGTCAATGTATACTTTTAAATTTTTGGTGCACATCTTTGTCTTCATAAGGCAGTGTGTTCACCAAGTGGTAAAATGCCAGGAAAATCTTTACTTCTGTGGTCAAGTGATGAAAAACCTTAATGTCAAATAGTTAGGTAAGGACCTAGGGAGAAATTTCATAGGCTAAAATGGCAATAATACAGCTGGGCATGGTGGTGCACACTTGTAATCCCAGCATTTGGGAGGCTGAGACAGGAGGATCGCAGTTTGCGGACAGCCTCAGCTACTTAATGAGGTCCTCTGCAACTTAGTGAGACCCTGTTTCAAAATAAAGAATAAAAAATAGGGCAGGGGTTGTAGCTCAGAGGTCAAATGCCCCTGGGTTCTATCCCCAGATCCGCAAAAATAAAATAAAATGGCAATAATACTACCATTTTTACTTTTCCTTATAAAATATTGGGAAAGATACAGTACAGTGTTAGAAAAATTTAAATGCCTCTTGTTCTGCACCATTTGAGAATAGTAGTGATGATCTCCCTTCAGAGCCTGGGAAATACTTCTGAAGAGTAAAAGAGCCTTGTTGAACCATAGGATTGTGTGGTAAACACATAAGTCTCCGTGTTACGCACCTGTTATTTAAACTATGTGGATTAACTGAGAGGATTGCATTGTTCATTTGATTGTGAGATTTAAGCCTTATATTCCTTATTTTGGAGAATACTGCTAAAATGAGTAAATTGGTTGAATGTTTTTAGTTGGACTTTAATAATGGAAATCCAAATTCTAAAACTGAGCATTGAACACATTTCTAAGAATTACTAAGCATATCATGGCCATACCTTGCCATGCTTCATTTTTATCTGAATGTAGAAGACTCTCCTTATTCTTAACCCTTTCATCTTTCTTCCAATAGATTCCTACGAAAAGCAACAACCAAAAGGCTCTGGTCGGAAAAAATTACTGTCTTCCACTATCATTCCTCCACTAGAGATAGCAGTGACAGAGGAACAGAGGAGACTCTTAGGGTTAGTACCACCATGCAGATGTGATGTTGATAATGCAAATTCTCACAATTATTTTGTGAGCTTTAGTCAAAATGTTGTTCATGTTCAGAAGAGGAGGCTGAGACCAAAAGAGGTTACATGGTACTGCTTGTCCAAGGTCCTAACAACTACTAAGCAGTGGAGCGGACACTCAGGCAGGTCCTCCAACACCAGCGCCATTCTGCCCACTGTATCATGGTTGTTGAGTATAGCATGGCTTCTCTCATAATTTTTTCCAGCAGTTGGCTTAGAACCTGCTTCCCATTTCTTGGAACAGTCAAGTGTTTATGCTGTGCTGTTTCTGAGAGCAAAGTTAGTGCAGTAATTGCTTCCATTCTGCTTTGTCCTGGTTCACTCTAGAGTTTTAGTATAATCTTATTAGAAAGAAAGCAAGATACTAGGAAGCAAAGAAGGGACAGATCATATTGTGAGTCACAAGATAGGTTATTTCCACACTTTTGGGCCCAGTACTGAAAGTGAAAAAGAGGAGTTCTTTTCAATTTATTTTTATTTTTTATTTTTATTTTTATTTTTTTTTTTTTGCGGGTCTGGGGATGGAACCCAGAGACATTTTACCTCTGAGCTACATCCCCTGACCTATTTTTTATTCTTTATTCTGAGACACATCTGTCCTTCCACATTTCTTTTTTTTGCAGTACTAGGAATGGAACCCAGGGGCATTTTACTTTCAAGCTACCGAGCTATAGCCCCAGCCCTATTTTTTATTCTATATTTTGAAACAGGGTCTCACTGAATTGCAATGGGCCTCATTAAGTAGCTGAGGCTGTCCGAGAATTGTGATCCTCCTGTCTCAGCCTCCCAAATGCTGGTATTACAAGCATGCGCCACCATGCCCGGCTGTCCTTCCATATATCATGCTCTGGCACTTCCTTTGCATCACTGCTGTTGTGTTTGGAGGCCATTATTTTGCAAAATAAGGGTTATTTCACCACAAACACTGAGATAACTGAGACAGTTAATCTGATAACTGAGATGGCTGCTAAGTGTCTTAACAGGTGTATGGCATATACAGCATGTGGATGTCGGACAGAGGGATGATTCAGTGGGACAGCATGAGATCTTAGCATGCTACCAAAAGTAGCATACAGTTTAAAACATGTGGCTGAGGGTGTAGCTCAGTGGTAGAGCATGTGCTTAGCATGTGGAAGGCCCTGGGTTCAATTTCTAGCACCTAAAAATGTTTTCCCATCAATTGTTTATTTTTGAAATTTTCCATTTAATATTGTTGGATCATGGCTAACCATGAGTAAATGAAATCTTAGGAAGTGAAACTGTGGATAAGGAGGAACTACCGTAATTCAAAGAGAAAATTTGATAATAAGATACCAAACATAGCCAGGCGTGGTGGCACACGCTTGTAATCCCCGCGCTTGGGAGGCGGAGAGGAGGATCACACAGGTTCGAAGCCAGTATTGCTGGCTTAGGAGACCCTGTTTCCAAATAAAAATATAAAAATAGGTCTGGGAGTGTCGTCCGGAGGTAGAAGGGTTTCCAGGAACCCCAGTACCACCACCAAAAAAAAAAAAAAAAAAAAAAAGATACCAAACATATGAATGTGAGAGAAACAGTATAGCATTTCAACCTTGTGGCAGCTTTTGAGAAACTATCAAGTATCTGGAACTAGTACTGAAATGTAAATGGAGTAGTACTTTTACATTTGAGGCTCTCTTTTTAGGTGTTACCACAGAAATCTGGAAGATTTGGGCCTTGAATTTATCTTTCCAGACACTAGTGATTCACTGATCCTTGTGCAAAAAGTACCGCTATGTTTTGTAGAAAGAGAAGCCAGTGAACTTCGAAGAGGAAGACCTACTGTGACCAAGAGTATCGTGGAGGTGAGATATGGCTTCCAATGTTGAGATTGCTGAGTGATAACCTTACGTTTTGTCAGGAGATTCTCTACACACATCTTTTTTCAAAACACATTTATGTTATGCCAGGTGCTAGAAATTGAAAGGTAAGGGGGAAAGGCATTTAGATAATTGAGTACAGTGAAATTTGGCTAGTAGAGGTAAGTTCAAAGAGTGTTGGTGCACTTTTGTGCGTGGCGGTGCACATTTGTAATCCCAGTACTTGGGAGGCTAAGACAGTAGGATTGCAGGTTTGAGGCCAGCCTCAGCTACTTAGTGAGGCCCTCTGCAACTTAGTGAGACCATGTTTCAAAACAAAGAATAAAAATAGGGCTGGAGGTATAGCTCAGAGGTAGAATGTACCTAGAATGCACCTGGTTCAATCCCTAGTTCTGGGGGGGAAAAAAGGTATTACAGGCCAGGCATGGTGGCGCACACTTATAATCCTAGTACTTGGTAGGTTTAGACAGGAGGATCGCAGGTTCAAGGCCAGCCTCAGCTTCTTTTTTTTTTTTTTTTTTTGGTGGTAATACTGGAGTTCCTGGAAACCCTTCTACCTCCGGGCTACACTCCCAGACCTATTTTATATTTTTATTTGGAAACAGGGTCTCTTAAGCCAGTGAGGCTGGCTTCGAACCTGCACAACACTCCTGTCTCTGCCTCCCAAGCGTGGGGATTACAAGCCTGCGCCACCACACCTGGCTCCAGCCTCAGCTTCTTATTGAGGCCTTCTGCAACTTAGTGAGACCCTGTTTCAAAATAAGAAATAAAAAATAGCTGGAGGTAGCTGGGCATGGTGGTGCACGCTAGTAATCCCCACGTTTGGGAGGCTGAGACAGGGGATCGCACAGGTTTGAAGCCAGCCTCAGATACTTAGTGAGGCTCTCAGCAACTTAGCGAGACCCTGTTTCCAAATAAAATATAAAAAAAATAGGTCTGGGAGTATAGCCCAGAGGTAAAAAGCCTCTGGGTTCTGCCCCCAATACCACCAAAAAAAAAAAAAAAAAAAAAAAGGAAGAAAGAAAGAAGAAAGAAAGAAAGAAAGAAAAGAGAAAAGAAAAGCTGGAGGTGTAGCTCAGAGGTAGAATGCTCCTGGGTTCAATCCCCAGAATCGCCACCCCTACAAAAGAAAAAGTGTTATGGAAATACAGAATAATTTACCATTCCCAGAGAGGAAGAAGTCAAGGAAACTGCCACAGAAAGGCCTTTTTCTTAAGAAAGGTTGTATAGGAAGGGACCTTCCAGGTATAGCAGGTATTGAAGAGGAGAGAAGGGCATTATAAATAGAGAAACCAACATCAGAGACTTGAAACAGATCCTGTGCTTGGGGACCTACCAAGAGCCATAGCTTCAATTAAGATACATATGGAGTAGTGGGGGGACTAGATGAGATTAGACAGATTGTCAAAACAAAATCATAAAGGGATTTAACACTTTCTGCTAAATCGTTTGTATTTCATCCTATAGGCAGCCAGTGTAGAATTTTAAACAGGAAAGTAAGAAACATTGGTGCTAGACATGATAGTACATACCTGTAGTAATCCCAACTACTCAGAAGGCTGAGGCAGGAGGATCACAAGTGTAAAGTCAGCCTTGGCAGTTTAGCAGGACCCTGTCTCAAAGTGAAAAGGTCTGGGATGTATCTTAGTGGTAGAGTGTCCCTGGGTTCAATCCCTAGTACTGCAGGAAAAAAAAAGATACATGTCAAATTACATTTTAAATATGATTACTCTGAAGATATGTCTTAGCAGAGGTTTCAAAAGCTCCTTCTGGGATGTGGCAGTGGAGATGTTAAAAAGGACCATTATTAAGTTGAGGATGGTGGCACACACTTGTAATCCCAGCATTCAGGAGGCCGAGAATGGAGTATCACAGTTCACAGCCAGCCTCACCTACTTAGTGAGGGCCCTCTGCAACTTAGTGAGACCCTGTTTCAAAATAAAGAATAAAAAATATGGTTGGGGGTGTAGCTCAGAGGTAGAATGCCCCTGGGTATAATTTCCAGTAACACAAAAAAATTTAAAAAAGAAAAGAAAGGATCATTACTTCTTATGTTATTTCATTTTTTACAGTAAATACAATTTATTTTGCCTTTGTTGGCTCCCTACCCTTCCTGCCTTTTTTTTTTTTTTTTTTTTTTTTGCGGGTCTGGGGATGGAACCTAGGGGCATTCTACATCCAAGCTACACCCCTTGCCCTATTTTTTTATTCTTTATTTTGAAACAGAGTCTCACTAAGTTGCGGAGGGCTTCACTAAGTAGATGAGGCTGTCTATGAACCGCTACACCTCCTGTCTCAGCCTCCCGAATGCTGGGATTACAAGCATCGCCACCATGCCCAGCTCCTTCCTGTCTTTTTACTAGTTTTCTTTTTTTTTTTTCTTTTTCTTTTTTTTTAGGAGGGAGGTAAAAACACCAACCGGGTTATCAGTGACCGCTGCTTTACTAGTTTTCTTTATTCCTTTTTTCTCTACTGATTTAGAAGATATATATTCCATATCCTTTTAAAGTAGCCTTGAATTTTAGTATGTATACTTAAAAGAGTTTAAAAATGATTTATTTCTCTATTCTATTCTCATTCTGAACTGTACAGAAACCTTTCAACCCTTCATTTCCCATCATTCCACCTTACTTTTAATCTCTCAGTAATTACTAATCAATGTTTAGATTAACCAAAATGTTTCCCAGGATCCTTGTTCACTATTGCTTTTTGTATCCTACTTACTCCTTCTGTATTGTTTTCTTTTCCTGAAGTAAATATTTTTAAAGTTCTCTTATTAAGAATCCACACATAAGCTGGGTGTGGTGGCGCACACTTGTAATCTCAGAACTCGGGAGGTTGAGACAGGAGGATCGCAGTTCATGGACAGCCTCAGCTACTTAGTGAGGGTCTTTGCAACTCAGTGAGACCCTGCTTCAAAATAAAGAATAAAAAAAATAGGGCTGGGGGTAGTTTGGAGGTAGAATGCCCTTGGATTCCATCTCTAGTACCTCAAAAAAAAAAAAAGAAGAAGAATAAGAATCCACAAATAATAAACTGTTTTAAAATAATCATGTTGCCTTTACACTTACATGATTAGGTAGCTAAAACAGTATTCTATATCACCAGTTGTTCCATAGCATTTTAAAAATATTCTACTAGGGGCCAGGATGTAGCTCAGTGGCAAAGCACCTGCTTTGCAGGTGCAGCGCTCTGGGTTCAATCCCCGGTTCCAAAAAGACAAAAGAACCCCTTTAAAAACATTCTGCTAAGCCAGGCGTGGTGGCACATGCTTGTAATCCCACTTGGGAGGTGGGAACAGGAGGATCCTGCTGGTTCAAAGCTAGCCTTGCTGGCTTAAGAGACCCTGTTTCCAAAAATATATATAAAATAGGTCTGGGAGTGTAGCCCAGAGGTAGAAGGGTTTCCAGGAACCTCAGTACCACAAAAAAAAAAAAAAAAAAAAAAAAAAAAAAAATCTGCTACTTTTGACCTTCTGTTTTTGCCACTAAAGTCCATTATCAATCTAATTATTACTATTCTGTAGGTAATCTGATTTTCTCCTGGTTGCTTTTTAGATTATTTTTTCTCTATCTTTGCTGTTCTTCAATTCCTGATGATAATGTCTTAGTATGAATTGATTAATTTATTTATTGTGGTGCTGGGGATAGAACCCAGAAGCTTTCTACCTTTGGGCTATACTCCCAGACCTGTTTTGTATTTTATTTGGAAACAGGGTCTCACTAAGTTGCTGAGAGCCTCACTAAGTAGCGGAGGCTGGCTTTGAACCTGAGCTATCCTCCTGTCTTAGCCTCCCAGGTACTGAGATTACAAGCATGTGCCACCGTGCTCAGCTATGAATTTATTTTTATTTATTTATTTTTGTGGTACTGGAGATTGAACCCAGGGGCATTCTATCTCCAAGCTATATCCCAGACCTTTTTTTTCTTTTTTCTTTTGAAACAGGCTCTCACTAAGTTGCAGAAGGCCTCACTAAGTAGCTGAAGCTTGCCACAAACCTGTGATCTTCCTGTTTCAGCCTCCCGGGTATTGGAATTACCAGCTTGTGCCATCATGCCCGGCTTGGATTTATTTTAATTTCCTTCTCAAGAGTCCTCATGCTTCTTCCATTTGGGAAGTGTACACTCATTATCACTTCAAACATGGCTTCTTCACCCAATTCTCTCTCTTGTCTCCTGGAAACCCTATCAGCTGTCCGTGGAACCTATCATTATATTGTCCATGTCTCTTCAGTTCCTTCATATTTCCTATTGCTTTGTCTCTCTGTGGTACATTCTGGAAAATTTCCTCCTTATTTTTCAGTGAACCACAATTTCTCTTTATTTGCTTTTTAATTGTATGTTTAACTTATACACTAAGTTTTCATTTTGATGACTATACTTTTTATTTCCAGAAGAATACTTGGTTCTTTTTCAGTTCTACCTGTACTTTTTTCATTGTGGTTTCTATTCTGTTTTTTCTTCAGTATTTGAGCACAGACAACTTAATCTACCTTTTGTCTAGAAATCTGGGTTATTTTACTAACATCTAAAATAAGAAAAAATTAGAAGGTAGATTTAGTGGCTAACTCATGGGAGAAGTTTATCTCAGGAATATTTGAGGCAGAGAGAGCAAGTAAGAGATTATACTGGCTGAAATAAGAGAAAATGAGAAGTGTGGGTAAAAGATGCAGAGAAAGAACATGATTGAAGATTTAATTAAGCCAATGGAAAGGAGGGAGGTATTTAAGACCTAATTTAGGAGGTAGAATCAATAAGGTCTGGTGGGCAGTAGAATATAAAAGGAATACAGGAGGTAAGATATTAAACAGTGATTCTGAGGGTTCCAGCTTAGTGACAGAAGGCTGGTAGTATCATTTCATTTCCAAGAAAGGAAAGTGCTTCACACCGGGCAGGGAGTTAGATTATGATCTTGATGTAGATGCATTGAATGTGCCTTCAGGTGGAGATGTTCACTGGGAAGGCAGACCTACAGACCTAGCCCTTAGGAAAGAAAGGTGGGCTGTACATATTGGAGAGTTAAGAGCATATACATTTTGATACTATCAGAGAAGGAGAAGCGCCTAGAAAAAGTGAAATTGTCTAGGGAGAATATGAGGACTAAAAAAGGCAGAAAGCAAAAGGAGCATCGGGGGTGTTTATGTTTCGGTAAAGGTCTGGAAAGTGATTGTGACTGGTGGAAGCTAAGGATGACTGAAAGTATTTGAGAGAGGAAGAAATCCAGGGAAAAGTAATATTGCCAAAGCCAAGGGAAATTGTAAGCAAGAAGAGAATTATCAACAGTGTCCATAAAGTAAATCTGGTTATTGAGAGGACATTGGTCATCACACAATGTGCTTTCCTGGGAATGCTCTTGGGCAGAAGGCAGAACACAGGACGCAGTGGAACTGGAGTGAGTGAAGGGAAAGGAAGTGAGACCAAGGTGACAGCCTTTTTCAGAACTTGGGCTGTGTAAGAAGAAAAGAGAAGCTGATTGCTAGCAGATGGGGTAGTTGAGAAGTGTGGGGCAAGCCAGATGTCACACACATCTGTAACCCCACTACTGGGAAATTGAGACAGGATTGCAGGACTCTGTTTCAAAATAATAATAATAATAGGACTAGGGTATAGCATGGAGGTAAAATGCCTCTGGGTTCAATCTCCAGTACCAAATAGAAAAAGAGAAGAAGAGGGAGAAGGAAGAAAAAGGAGGAGGAGGAGCAGGAGAAAGGAAAGCAGGAGGAGGAAGAGGAGAAGTAGTTGTTGTAGTAGTACCAGTGGTAGCAGTAGCAGAAAATTTATGTGTTTTAAGATAAGAGAGCCGGGTGTGGTGGTGCACGCTTGTAATCCCAGCATTTGGGGGGCTGAGACAGGATTGAGTAGGTTCGAAGCCAGCCTCAGCTACTTAGTGAGGCCCTTTGCAACTCAGTGAGACCCTTTTTTGGAATAAAGAATAAAAACTGGGGCTGGAGGTGTAGCTTGGAGGTAGAATGCCCCTGGGCTCCACTCCCAGTACCGCAAAAAGAAAAAAGAAAAAGAAGAGAAGCCAGGCATGGTGGCGCACGCTTGTAATCCCATCATTCGGGAGGCAGAGACTGGAGGATCGTGGTTCATAGATAGCCTCAGGTACTTAGTGAGGCCTTTTGCAACTCATTGAGACCCTGATTCAAAATAAAGAACATAGGGCTGGGGTTGTCACTTGGAGGTAGAATGCCCCTGGGTTCCATCCCCAGTACCACAAAAAAAAAAAAAAAAAAAAAAAAAAAAAGAAGAAGAAGAAGAAGAAGAGACTTGAACATGTTTGTAGGTGAATGGTAAGAAGACATTCAAGAGCAAGAGGCAGTTAGCAGCGCCTCCGGGCTACACGCCCAGACCTATTTTATATTTTTTTTTATTTGGAAACAGGGTCTCTTAAGCCAGCGAGGCTGACTCTGAACCAGTGCGATCCTCCTATCTCCGCCTCCCAAGCGTGAGGATTACAAGGGTGCACCACCACGCCTGGTTCCTAGTACCACAAAAACAAAAATTAAAAATTAAAATAAATAAATAGGTCAGTGAGAAAAAAGAAAGTCTTTTGATCCAACAACCTTTGCTTTGCTTTCAGCAGACTCTTTTTTCTCCCCACAGAACTTATTTTTTATAAGACTCCTGCTCTAAATTGTCTTATATCCAAAAGATAGGATCAGTTTGAATCTTTTATTGTAATTCAATCCCTAAACATTTAACTGGAAAATTATAATAAAAACTTTTTCTAAAGTGACTTCAAAGACTCCTATTAAGGAGTTTACTTCAAATTGAAACAAAGCTTATGGTTTCAGAAAATCTTGATTATGTTAAGTCAGGCTAATCAGGAGAGATTTTGTTGATTCTGGAAGAAGCTGGAACAATTTGGTGTTTTGAGGTGGTAACTATTTGAGTCCTAGCAGTTGAAAGATCACTTAATACATTCTTCTATAATGTTTTATATTCAGCTTGAATGAACCTTCTAACACTACTTAAATATCCAGCATTAGCCGGGCCTGGTGGCACACGCTTGTAATCCCCGCGCTTTGGAGGCTGAGACAGGAGGATCACACAGGTTCGAAGCTAGCCTCAGCTACTTAGTGAAGCTCTCACCAACTTAAGTGAGACCCTGTTTCCAAGTAAAATATAAAATAGGTCTTGGAGTATAGCCCGGAGGTAGAAAGCCCCTGGGTTCCACCCCCAGTACCACAAAAAATAAAAATAAAAAAAAAATCCAGCATTAATTGAACCATTGAAATAAGAAATAAACTGAGAATTAGACTGTTCTTCCTCTCAGCAGGCATGAAAACTGATGTTTTACAGCTCCAGATTATAAGCACAAGGAAATATACTAAGAAGTTAGCTTTTATTTCCATTTATACTAAGCTTTGTGAGTGGGTTGGATATTATGAGATATCTACTGAGGTTTATTTGGGAAAATATGTGGCTTTAAATATATATACAAAGCCAGGCATGGTGGCACATGTCTGTAATCCCAGTACTTGGGAAGCTAAAAAAGGAGGATTGAACGTTCAAGGCCAGCCTCAGCAACTTAGTGAGACCCTGTTTCAAAATAAAAAATAAAATAGGGCTGGGAGTATAGCTTAGAGGTAAAATTCCCTGAGTTCAATCTTCAGTACCAAAAACAAACAAAAC
The DNA here is from genome assembly GCF_963383645.1 of Muscardinus avellanarius. NCBI lineage: Eukaryota > Metazoa > Chordata > Mammalia > Rodentia > Gliridae > Muscardinus > Muscardinus avellanarius. The sequence goes on along the minus strand of NC_137798.1, from coordinate 79,439,907 downwards.
CTACTCATATACATATATATGTAGTTTGTACCACTTAGCTCTTGGTAACTGTGCTTGTGTATTTAGGTATGTATGTATGTAAGTATGTATATATGTAGTTGTTTAGTGTGTGTGTGTGTGTGTGTGTGTGTGTGTGTGTGTGTAGATTGAACCCAGGGACATTCTACCTTCAAGCCATACCTCCAAACCCTATTTTATTTTTTATTTTGAAACAGGTCCTTGCTAAGTTGCTGAGGCTGGTCTCATACCTGTGATTCCCTGTCTCATTCTCCCAAGTACTTGGAATTATAGGCATATGCCACAATGCTCAGGAAACTGTTATTTATTTATTTATTTATTCATTCCTTCATTTTTGTGGTACTAGGGATTTAACCTAGAAGTATTCTACCTTTCAGCTACACCCCCAGCCCTTTTTTTTTTTTTTTTTTTTTTGCGGGTGTAGGGATAGAACCCAGGGGCATTTGACCTCTGAGCTACACCCCCTGCCCAATTTTTTATTCTTTATTTTGAAACAGGGTCTCACTAAGTTACGGAGTGCCTCACTAAGTAGCTGAGGCTGTCTGCGAACCACAACCCTCCTGTCTCAGCCTCCCAAATACTGGGATTAGAAGCGTGGACCACCATGCCTAGCTAAATCTTGTGTTTTTTTATAAAGAAAAATTAAATGTGCCATATCTCACTTAGGTTTTTTTTTTTTTTTTTGTGATACTGGGGATGGAACCCAGTGCCATTCTACCTCAGAGCTATATCCCATGCCTATTATTTCTTTATTTTGAAACAGGGTCTTACTGAGTTGCAAAGGGCCTCACTAAGTAGTAGCTGAGGCTGTCCGCAAATTGTGATCCTCCTGTCTCAGCCTCCCAATGCTGGGATTAAAAACATGCACCACCACACCCAGCACAAAAAGTTTTTTTTACCTATAGGGTTAAACAAATTGGTATCATTAATTAGTGTGGGTTTTAAACTTCTTTAAAGTCTTTTGTAAATTTTAATAATATCTACAGGTGTATTGCTTGAAAAGTTTATCCCAAGGTCAGAGATATATGAGGGAGAAACATATCAACAAAATGCCACAGAAAATAAGCTTTATAACCTGAAGATGATTGTACAAACAATGCCTTTGGGAAGTAGAGTGACTGTTTACCTATGCTTGTAAAACTAAACAAGTCACTAAGTGCACATTTGTGTTGGTGATTTTTGTGTATTCTCAGCTTGTGTATATTACACTTACATATTTGTAAGATTACATATTTATAAGATTATAAATTATAAATATGATCAGATATTCAGACAGCCTTACAAGAAATAAATTTATACCTAAATAATGCTGTATTGCTGGGACTCCCCTTCAGGAGGCATATCATTTTTTTTTTTTTCAGTACTGGGGATTGAACCCAGGAGCATTCTACCAATGTGCCACCATACCCGGCTAGGAGGCATATCTTAAAAAGGAGATTGGAGTCAACCATGGTGGTTCATGTCTGTAATCCCAGTATTTGGGGAGCTGAGACAGGAGGATTGCAGATTTGAGGGCAGCCTCAAAATTAAACGAGTTCCCCTCACCCCAGGTGCAACTATGTTTGGGTATGGTGGCATACACTTGTAATCCCAGTACTTGGGAAGCTGAGAAAGAAGGACTGCAGGTTTGTAGCCAGCCTCAGCTACTTAGTGAGGCCCTCTGCAACTTAGTCCTTGTTTTAAAATAAAAAATAAGAGGGCTGGGGGTATAGCTCATTGGTAGGCCCTGTTTCAAAATAAATAATAAAATAGGGCTAAAGATATAGCCCAGAGGTAGAATGCCCTTGGTTTCCATTCCCCAGTATCAGGAAAGGAAAGGAGGAAGAGGGGAGAAGGAAGGAAGGGAAGGGATATGAAAGGAAGGGAGGAAAGTTGGGGCAGGTGTGGTGGTGTACACCTGTGATCCCAGTACTTGGGGGGCTGAAACTGGAGGATCACAGGTTCAAGGACAGCCTCAGCAACATAGACCCTCAGCATCCTATTTTAAAAACCCTGTTTTTAAAATATTTTAAGACCCTGTTTTAAAAAGAAAAAATAAAAGAGGGCTAGTGGTATAGTTCAGAGGTAGACTGCTTTTGAGTCCAATCTCCAGTACCAGAAAAAGAAAGTTGGAGTATTCTGTAAACTCTGAAAGGGCAAGTAAAATAACAGTAGACTAATGCCTGTTTTTCCTTATTGATTTGTAGGAATTTATCCAAGAACAAGTGGAGGTAAGCTTTTTCTCTTCTTTTGGGGTCTCACACAGTGGTGCCACACATAAAACTCTTCATTATCTCATTTCCTCCTCCTGTTATTAACATAGCTCCTCCAGACCACAGGAGGCATCCAAGGGACACTACCACTGACTGTCCAGAAGGTGCTGGCCTCTCAAGCCTGCCATGGTAAGAGCCCCAACAGCCATGTATGGAGTCCCCGTGTGCTGAGCACTAGGGGTGGTGGAGTGATGACGAGAGAGCACAGGGCGCTGTTCTGCTCACCTCCTCAGACAGTAAAACTGAGGACTCATCAAGCGTGGGGGTGCACACCTGTGATCCCAGTACTTGGGAGGCTGAAAGAGGAGGATCACAGGTTCATGGCCAGCCTCAGCAATTTAATGAGATCCTCTGCAGAGGGTCCTGTTTCAAAATGAAAAATAAAATAGGGCTGGTGATATAGCTCAGAGGTAAAATGCCCCTGGATTCAACTCCCAGGACCACAAACAAAAACAAACAAAAAAACCACTTAAAAACGAAAGCTATAGCTGGGCGTGGTGGCACATGCTTGTAATCCCCGCACAAGGCGGAGTCAGGAGGATCACGCAGGTTCGAAGACAGCTGCGCTGGCGTAAGAGACCCTGTTTCAAAAATATAAACTAGGTCTGGGAGTGTAGCCTGAAAGTAGAAGGGCTTCCAGGAACCCCAGTACCACCAAAAAACAAAAAACCGAAAGCTATAAAATTACAAAGCACAGTGCCAACACACCACAAAGCAGATTGCTTTATGTGAGTGGAGGAGTGACTCCTAGAGGAGACTCATTTGGAGTTCAGTTTTGAATGAGCTGAGGGTGATGGATTGAGGCCTGGAGGGGGGAGTTAATCACAGAGAGAGGGAGCCGCTCTGTGGAGGAGCAGCAAAGATTGCTGATAAATTGGGTAGGGGGTAAGAAAGTGGAAGCCTAGAAGAACACGGAAAAACTTTTAAATTTGATACAGAAGGCTTTAGAGTCATTGAGAATTTTTCAGTGTGGAAAATGATAAAATGTAGAAAATGGCATTGGCAGAAGTTACTTTACAGATGATGGCAGTTATAGCATCTCCTGTGACTATCATTTGACTATGATGGGGTCTCCAGTCCCCCTCCCCTCATACCCCCATATTTATTCCTCTCCATCAGTCTTCTCTCTTCACCTCCTCTCTTTCCTAGCTTTGTACTATGGTCCATCATTAGTCTATTTTCTATATTTCCTACATATATCCTTAAGTCCTTTACCCTTTTATCCTACCTTTACTCCACATAGCCACCTCATTGGATTTCATCATTATTATTTTCAAATGTATCCTTAATCTGTTTGATTTGATTTGGCCGCACTGCCATTTCCTCATTCTTTTTGTGTGTGTGTGGTGCTGGAGATCCAACCCAGGGCCCTTCTACCTCCAGACTACACCCACTGACCTATTTTATATTTTATTTGGAAACTGGGTCTCACTAAGCTGCTGCACAATCCTCCTATCTCAGCCTCCCAAGTACTGGGATTACAAGTGTGCACCACCACACCTGGCAATTTCCTCGTTCTTGACATGATTAAATCTTCTTACTTAATTCCCCACATTCATTCTGGCTCCCCCATAGCAACCAGAGGAATCTTTTGGGACTCTTTTTTTTTTTTTTTAATCTTTTTGGAACTGAGGATTGAACTCAGGGCATCGCATTTGCAAGGCAAGCGCTTTGCAACGGAGTACTGGGGTTACAGGAGTGTACCACCATGCCCGGCTCTCAGCATGCTTTTTTTATAAAGTATGACTACCCATTGCTCTTACTTTAAAAGATTTTTTGGTGGGGATTAAAGTGGGGCATTCTACCACTGAGGTATATCTCTACACCCCTCCTTTTATTTTTGGTGGTGGTGGTACTGGGGATTGAACTCAGGGGCATTCTACCTCCAAGCTCTACTCTCGGCACTTTTTATTTTTTATTTTGAAACCAGGTCTCACTAAGTTGCTGAGGCTGGCCATGAACCTGTGATCCTCCTGTCTCAAACTTCCCAATTACTGGTATTACAGATATGCACCACCACACCTAACTTCCTAGCTTTTTTTATTTTGCATTTTGAAATAGGGTCTAAATTGCTGAGGCTGGCCTCAAACTTGTGATTCTCCTATCACAGTCTCCCAAGTATTGGGATTATAGGTGTTCACCACAGTGCCCAGCAGTATAATAGTTTTCTTCTTTGCCATGGCCTATAGGAGTCTTCATGACTTGGCCTCTGCCTGCCTCTTTAGTCTCATCTCGCATCACACTCTGCCTTGCTCTTATATTGCAGCCTCTTCTTTGGTCATTTTTCCTGTGTTAAACTTCCATCAGTCTCAGGGCTATTGCACCTGCCTTTCCTCCATCTGGAATTCTCTTGGGCCCTCTTCAATCAGGTGTGTCTTTCTTAACCAAGGTCTCAGCTTAAATATCATTTTGCCACTGGGCGTGGTGGCACATGCTTGTAATCCCAGCATTTAGTAGGCTGAGACCGGAGGATCGCGGTTCGCAGACAGCCTCAGCTACTCAGTGAGGCTCTCCACAACTTAGTGAGACCCTATTTCAAGATGAAGACTAAAAAAATAGGGCCAGTGATGTTGCTTGGAGGTAAAATGCCCCTGGGTTCCATCCCCAGTACTGCAAAAAATAAAAAAATAAAAGATTATTTTGCCAAGAAAGCCTCCACTGGCCTTCTAAACTAGGTTTGGTCTTCCTGTTAAACATTCATATCCATATTTTGTAGTACTTACAGCTTAACTTATGGAATATTTAATTAATGTTTGTCTCACCTATTAGACCATAAGCTATGTGAGGGTAGAAATATCTGTCTCACTCACTGAGACAAAAAAAAAGTTCCTAATATAAAGAATATACTTGGTAAATATTTGTTGACTGAGTGAATGAATCTATGAATAAAAGTAGGTACGTTCTAATAATATGTTTCAGATTAGGAAGATTATTTTGTAATTAAAAAAAAAAGGAACAAAAAGTTGGCATTGAAAGAAGCAGTGAGAAATGGCTTTTGGTAAACCCTTGAACAAAAGCTTACTTCAATTTCACAAGCCTGTAAGTAGGGAGAATGTTTTTCTGGCCTCTCTAGAAAAACCCTTAAAGCAAGATCCTAACAAGGGTAAGGAATGCTTCCAATAGGATGAGAAAGACAAAACTCTTTGGAAAAGCTGAAACACAGAAGGTTGGTCCTAAAGGTTCATCCATGGCTGTAAGTACCAATTCCAAGCTGTGTTAAAGCCACACTATGAGGTCTAAGGGGTATGTTACTTTTTTCAGATAGTTGGCTCAGATCCAGGGTCAGCATTAGTTTTCCACCATGCACACCATAACCTTCTGGTTTCTGTCTTTGGTTTAGGGGCCATTAAGTTTAATGATGGCCTGAACCTAGAAGAGAGCCATCGCCTGATTGAAGCTCTGTCCTGGTGCCAGCTGCCATTCCAGTGTGCTCATGGGAGACCTTCCATGCTGCCTTTAGCTGATCTAGACCACCTGGAGCAGGAAAAACAGGTAAACTAATAGCTAATAGGAGCAGGAAGGAGCAAAGTTTATCTTCATTTTTTTCCCCAAATCCTGCTATCCAAATGTTATCTGTCTTAGTCCTTTCAAAATAGGAAAATTTTGAAAAACATGCATTTGAAGTTTCATTTAAAGCCTCACCCAGCTGGGCGTGGTGGCGCATGCTTGTAATCCCAGCATTTGGGAGGCTGAGACAGGAGGATCACAGTTTGTGGACAGCCTCAGCTACTTAGTGAGGCCCTCTGCAACTCAGTGAGACCTTGTTTCAAAATAAAGAATAAAAAATGGGGCTGGGGTGTAGCTCAGAGATAGAATGCCCCTGGGTTCCATCCCCAGTACTGCAAAAAAAAAAAAAAAAAAAAAAAGCCTCACCCATTTCATCTTCCATCTCAAATTAAAAATGGAGCTTAAGCTGGGAGCACGTTTAAGGCCCTGGGTTCAATTCCTAGCACTGCAAAAAAAAAAAAAAAAATGTAGCTTAAGCTGTCAGGGTGTGTGTGTGTGTGTGTGTGTGTGTGTGTGTGTGTGTGGTGTGGTGGTATGTGTGTGATGTTGTGTGTGATATACTGGAGATTTGTGTGTGTATATATGGTGTTGTACTGGAGATTGAACCCAGGGGTAGCCATTAGCTACATTCCCCATCCCTTTTTATTTCTGAAATATAGCTTTGTTAATTGGAGTTATTCTCTTTCTTCCCATAGATTAAACCCAATCTTGCTAAACTTCGAAAAATGGCCCAGGCTTGGCATCTTTTTGGAAAATCAGAAGGATGTGATACAAAGCAGAGCCTGCAGCAGTCCATGCCTTCTTGTGAGCACCTTGAGAAGCCTTCCTGATCTATCAGGAACCAAAGTGATTAGAGCAGAGAACAGGAGAGTCTCCCTGGTGCCCTGAGCAGGGCACCTACCTCAGTCCTTCTATCCTGCAGGTACCTCGGGCTTTGGAGCCAGATGGAATTCAAGCCTAAAGACAGTTCATTAGCTTGCATCCCTGGACACAGGAGGTTGCCGTGTAATATTTCTCTTTTCTAACCTATTTAGTGATAAAATTTAATGATTATTTTATTGGTGGGTTAGCCTTTATTTGAGTTTAGTTTTTCTTTTTTCTCAATTTTTTCCAACCTCTAAATTTGCATTTGTCATTGAGTTATGCTAAACCCCTCAAGAGCTAGTACCCTTCCTCTACCACCTGTGTTTCTCTATCACTCCCTCCTTCCCTTCATCTTCTTTATTCCTCTCTGCTGTTCCTTTATATTCTAAATCACAGACTTAAAAGAGTTTCTCTTTTCTCGGGAAAACATCTAAGAGGTCTTTGGTTAAATTATTTTAGGGATTAAAATAAAAACATGAAAGCCGGGTATGATGGCGCATACTTGTAATCCTAGTACTCAGGAAGTTGAGACAGGAGGATCCAGGTTCTCAGGCAGCCTCAGTTACTTAGTGAGGTCCTCCAATTTACTGAGATCCTGTTTCAAAATAAAGGATAAAAAAAATAGCTGGGCGTGGTTGCGCATGCTTGTAATCCCACCGTTTGGGAGGCTGAGATAAGGAGGATCCTGGTTCGTGGCCAGCCTCAGCTACTTAGGCCCTTTTCAACTCAGTGAGACCCTGTTTCAAAATAAAGAAGAAAAAATAGGGCTGAGGGTGTAGCTCGGAGGTAAAATGCCCCTGGGTTCCATCCCCAGTACCACACACACACACACACACACACACACACACACACACACACAAAGAATGAATAAAGAATAAACTGGGAGTGGTGGCACATGCTTGTAATCTCAGCATATGGGAGGCTGAGACAGGAGGATGGCGGTTCACAAACAGCCTCAGCTACTTAGTGAGGCCCTTTGCAATTCAGTGAGACCCTGTTTCAAAATAAAGAATAAAAAATAGGGCTGGGGGTATAGCTTGGAGGTAAAATGACCCTGGGTTCCATCCCCAGTACCACAAAAAATAAATAAATAAAAAATAAAAATAAATAAATAAAAAATAGGGCTCGGAGATAGAATGCCTCTGGGTTTAATTCCCAGTACTGCAAAAATAAATAAAATAAAATAATTAAAAACATGGACAAAGATAAAAGAAATTTGAAGTCTTTTTTGTTGTTGTTAGTTTCATTTAATTGCATTTTATGGTAAAAAATACTATGAGCTTATTTTTTAAAATACAAGTTTTGTACTTTATAAAAAAGTGTTTATATGAAAGTAATTGTCATATCAAAATGCAGCATTTATTCTTTCAACCTAACAGGATATGTACCACACTTTTTCCCCCAGGGGCAAAGGGTCTTTTAGTCCCTTCCAAATTGTATCTTTGTTTTATTACATTATGCCTTTCTAATGGCCTTATAATTTCACTGGGGACCAGAACTAATCTTTCTACAAATGCTTGTTATGCCACTCTTAATCTACATTTCCCCCGCCTTTTCAGATTATTTGATTTGTGGTAAATAGAATTCAAATGACTAATATAAAAGGGGAAAAAGCAAAAAAAAAAAAATCATAGTGATTTTTTTGGATGCTATACAATTAATAAGATGTTGCAATGAGAATTTTCACTTCAGTATTTCCTGACCATCCTGCTCAAATTTACCTTTATATAAATGAAATAATTTTTATTTATTTAAAATAAACTGCCGGGCGTGGTGGCGCACGCTTGTAATCCCAGCATTTGGGAGGCTGAGACTGGAGGATCACAGTTCGTGGACAGCCTCAGCTACTTAGTGAGGCCCTCTGCAACTCAGTGAGACCCTGTTTCAAAATAAAGAATACAAAATTGGGCAGGGGGTGTAGTTCAGAGGTCAAATTCCTCTGGGTTCCATCCCCAGACCCGCAAAAGATAAAATAAAATAAAGGAAACAAGTATAGTCATGAAAGAAAGTTTGCCAGCAGCCCTGGAGTGAATCTTAGTAATGAAAGTGTTGCTTTCATGAGTGTGAGCCTCCGGGCAGGTGTGGGGAAGCCATCACTCATTTTCAGTTGTAGAGTTACATAATTGGAACCCTGAAGAGTAGGCACTGCTGTCTGCAGATGGCCTTCATTCTACTAAATCTGTACAACAGGGTTTTATACTAGAACCCTGAACTTAGAAAGGTGGGCTTTCTGTTTTTGTATTTTTTGGTGCTGGGGATTGAGCCCAAAGGTATTCTACCTCTGAATTACATTCAGCCCTATTTGTTGTTATTATTATTAATTATTATGTATTGTCCTGGGGATTGAACCCATGGACATTCTACCTCCACTACATCCCCAGCCCTTTTTATTTATTTATTTTTATTTTGAAACGGGCCATCATTAGGTAGTTAAGAGTCTTGCTATATTTTTGAGGCCATCCTTCAATTTGCGAACCTCCTGTCTCAGCCTTTGAAGTAGTAGAATTACAGGCTTGCACTCCCAGTCCAGCTAAGGAGGGTGTTTTCAGGGAACTGGCAAGGCTGTCAGGAGCCCTGCCTCTAGGCCCAATGGGGAGGCATGGCCTCAGGCATCATTTCACTCTTCAGAGATGCATGGAGGCCAGCTATCCCAGGAATTTGAAAAATCTTAGGTCAGCCTGATTTGTGGAATTTCAAAAAGTGTTACAATACCTCTTATTAAGATAATGTGGGATTTCAGAAGGTTTTACTTTGTATATAATTCCAAACTACTCTTTTCTTTAGAGTAGCAAAGAATTGGAAAAAATTCTTCATACGCCAGCGTGGTGGTGCACGCTTGTAATCCCAGCATTCGGGAGGCGGAGACGCAAAAAAAGAAAAAAAATAGCTTGCTTTCTTTTTTTCTTTTCTCTCCCTTTCTTTCTTTCTTTCTTTCTTTCTTTCTTTCTTTCTTTCTTTCTTTCTTTCTTTCTTTCTTTATTGCGGTACTGGGGGTGGATCCTAGAGGCTTTCTACCTCTGGGCTACACTCCCAGACTATTTTATACTTTATTTGGAAACAGGGTCCCACTAGGTTGCCGAGAGCCTCACTAAGTAGCTGAGGCTGGTTTTGAACCTGTGCAACCCTCCTGTCTCAGCCTCCCAAGCACGGGGATTACAAGCATGCGCTACCACACCCGGCTAACTTTTAATTTTTAAACAGACTCTTGTTAAATTGCTGAGGCTGGCCTCAAATCTGTAAGCCTCCTATCTCAGCCTCCCAAATTCTAGGATTACAGGTATTCACCACCATGCCCAGTGTCAAAATAGTTATTTTGTGTCAGATAGATGCATGACTACCAAGGGAGTTTTTGTTTTTGTTTTGAGGACAGTGGACAGTATGGGGTTTGTGTGATAATTACAGCAAGATCTGGTACTTATACATGGCTAAGCAGTTCTGATATACTGAGTTCTACATATGTAGTCTTTTTGGAGGGGGGCGGGTCTGGGTATGGAACCCAGGGGCATTTGACCTCTGAGCTACACCCACTGTCCTATTTTTTATTCTTTTTTTGAAACAGGGTCTCACTAAGTTGCAGAGGGCCTCACTAAGTAGCTGAGGCTGTCCACGAACCGCGATCCTCCAGTCTCAGCCTCATGATGCTGGGATTACAAGCATGCGCCACCACGCCCGGCTTGTATGTAGTATTATAGAGCACGTAGTTCAATGATGGACATGTATGATACCCTCAGTATCCCAAAGACTGATGCAACAGACTCCTTTGAGGAATTATCAGACTCCTTTGAGGAATTAACTTTTTCAATACTGGGGATTGAACGCAGGGGTTCTCTACTGTGAGCTGTATCTCCAACCCTTTCTGTTTTTTGAGACAGGATCATACTAGGTTGCCTGGGTTGTCCTTGAATTTGTGACCCTCTTGCCTCGGCCTCTTGAGTTACTGGGATTACGAGTACGCTCTAGCACCCAACTGAGAAGTGGTTTTTAAGAACATCCTATGGGTACCAGGAGGTATCACTTTACACTTGAGTTTTCCTTGGTAGACTATTTGTCAGACTTCTCTTCTGAGGCTAAATTAGGAATTTCTGTTCCCTATTTGAGTTCCAAGAATTGTGCCTTTCCTGCCCTCCGCCCAATTTGGAAGATAGAAACCGTGGGAAAGAACGTCTTTACAAACTGCATTCAGTTATCTAACTTGGTTTATTTAGCATATTCAGGAAGACTTTCACATCCATGGAATCCTATTTCTGTTAATTCTCTCTATGCTGCCAGAGTTTTTCCCATGGGCTCTGTAAGGGTAGGAGGTAGACATGACCTGGGCTGCAGGTAGTGAGTAGATGTGGAACTCCTGTTTGGTTCAGCTTTTCCAATTTTTATCCTCAAAAAGGAAAAGGAGCCAGGTATAGTTGTACATGCCTGTAATCCCAGTACTTGGGAGGCTAAGACAGGAGGACTGCAGGTTTGAGATCAGCCTAAGCAAACTGGTGAGGCCCTCAGCAACCTAGCAAGAACCTGCTTCAAAACAAAAAATAAAAAAGGACTAAAGGTGTAACTCAGAGGTAGAATGCCCCTGGGTTCAATCCCCAGTACGTACGTACGTATGTACGTACACACACACACACACACACACACACACCCCAAAAGGGAGAGAAATAAGTAGAAAAACAAGGCCTTGTGGGAGTTTTCTTAAGGTCATAAACCTCAAAGAGCTGGCACACACCTGTAATCCCAGTACTTGAGAGCCTGAGACAGGAGGATTCCTGGTTCGAGGACAGCCTCAGCAACTTGGTGAGGCCCTCTGTAACTTAGACTTACTTTTAGTTTCAAAAGTAAAAAAAAAAAAAAAAAAAAAAATAGGGCTGGGGGTGCAGCTCAGAGGTAGATTGCCCCTGGGTTCAATACCCAGGACCCCCCCCCCACAAAATCCCAAAGAATATGCATTCCTGCAGTGCTGCTGTATGCACTGGGAGAGTTGGCCCAATGAGCCAGCCTCTACCCTTCTAACCTTCATCCATTTCAGTCATGTCTGGGAAGGATGTTGGTGCTAATTTTAGACAGAGACTAAGATGCACAAAGGACAAATATCATAAAGCATTTTTGGAGCCAGGAACAGATTTAAATTCTTTGACTCACTGCTGTTCTTCCTCCAAACCACACAGTTGTACCCAAGTGAATTGCTGTTGGAATTGGTGCCTTTGGAAGAGACAATTGCTTGTAATTGGTAGCCATAGCCACTTCACTGAGAAAGCGTGGGGTCTTAAATCCTTGAAGAAATAATTGACAGGCTGAGGCTTCAGTGAGTCAGGCTCTTGTGAGTCACTGGGCTTTGATCTTGTTTTATCTCTCATTAGGGAGACAAGAGGACAAAGAAAGACCAGAGTCGAGGCCTTTTCCTCATAACCTATTTCTGACCAGTGTTCATGAAGTGTGATTATCAAATCACCTGTCAAGTCCCCTAGGGTGCATGTTGGTTACACACAGTTACCTAGGCTCTTTCCACCTGGTTACAAGAGGCAGGAAGCTGGCTTTTGTGACCAGCATCCCAAGGCAGTCCTGCTTGAACCACTTGTTCCTAAACATGGCAGATCACTTGGATCACCTGGAGATCAAACTCAGGGGCTTCTGCCTTGGCACTGTACCTCTGGCCCTGTGTTTTGTTGTTGTTATTTTGTTTTTAATTGCTGAGGTTGGCCTTCCGTCTGATCCTCATGTCTCAGCCTCCCAAGTATGGGGATTTCAGGTGTGCTCCATCACGCCCAGATAAAATCTGAGTTTTTAAGAAAAGCAAGAAATCGGCCAGGCATGGTAGTGTATACCTGTAATTCCAGTACTTAGGAGGCTGAGACAGGATGATTCAAGGATAGCCCTCAGCAAGTTAGCAGGACTCTCAGCAACCTAGCAAGACCCTGTTTCAATACAAAAAATAAGCAGGGTGTAGTGGCGCATGCTTGTAATCCCAGCATTCGGGAGGTGGAGACCAGAGGATTGCAGTTCATGGACAGCCTCAGCTACTTAGTGAAACCCTCTACAACTTAGTGAGACCCTGTTTCAAAATAAGAATACAAAATAGGGCAGGGGGTATAGCTCAGAGGTCGAATGCCCCTGGCTTCCATCCCCAGTCCCACAAAAAATAAATAAAAAATAAAAAAATAAAAAGGGCTGAAAATATAGCTCAGATGTAGCATGCCCCGTGGGTTCCCAAGTATGTATGTATGTATGTATGTATGTATGTATGTATGTATATACATATGCAATATATATTTATTTCACACACACCAAAAAACAAAACTGAATCTTTAAACACTCTTCAGTCTTAAATATTGACAATGAATTCAGTGATGGGTGAACCAGCCAAAATGCTTTCAACCAAGACACTGCCCTCAAGCCATCCTTTCGAAACTCCTATTGCTTGTATATATAATGTCCTCTACTATAAATGTCACTTATTTAATCTTGTTTCTATTGCTGAACACATAATAGGTCATGACATTAGAACTACAACAATGAACATTCTTCTGTATTTGTGTGCTTGAACAAATAACTCTAGAAATATATGTTCCAAACTGCCTTCTAAAGCGTTACATCCATTTGTAGTCCTATTAACAGGACAAAGCTTCTGATTCTTGAGGCTCCCCCAAGGATCGTTTGCAGCAGGCCTGAGATGCAGTCCAAGATGGTGTATTTAAGTTCCAAGGTGATTTTGTTAATCAGAGATCTTGGAATCACTGCCTAGTGAAACCATCACAGAGGAGTTGTTTGGAGACATATCCAGTGAATTATAAAAGGAAACTATAAATACTTTCATCGGTACTTCTATGTTTTAGACTTTCCACTCTGATTATAGTCCTCTGTGAAAACACAAAAGTACTCTGCTACTGCTGTTTCAGTACAATCAGAGCTTGGGACAAGAAATAAACTCAGGAACCTTCTAGTAGCTTTTATTGGCACAACCTAGGAAGAGGTGTGGGAGTCATTTCTGAGGAAAGCTCTGTATTCCAGCAAGGTAGTCAGTGTTATGTTTACCACACCACTGAACCAGAAAGCTGAAGTTCTTGAAACAGATGTAGCCAGGTCACTTAAGAGACTCCAAAATCAATAGGCTGAGCCCTACTATTCTGTTAAGACCAGAAAGGCAAGAACCAGCCCTAGAGGTATGCCTTGTTATGGGATGACTGATAAGGCAGGAAACAGTATGGAGTTTCTTAGGTTTACTCTGTCCACTCCCCCTTCACTAGGAGGATTCATGCTGCAGCAGCACCGGGTCTTCCCTCGTTCTAAGAGGTTTCTGCTCAGGATGAGTGGTGGTCATAGGATGTGATCATCAGGATGGTAGAGCTCACTCATCAGGCGGTAGATGTAGGAAGGTGCATTCCCACCGATGTTGGAGATAAAGAGGGTAATGAGCTCAGGGGGGACGTAGTCAAACACAGGGCAGTGGACGCTGACCTTCTCCAGAATGTCCCCTGAAAGGCAATCACACATGCCAAAGATGAAGCTGAGGACCCTCCTCTAATACTTAAGTAGCACACAGAGTGTAGGCTCATTAATGCAGGCACACTAAATACCCAAGAAGGGAAGCTGTGGCAATGCAAACTGGAGAGATGACTCCAGACCACCTTCACTCTGCCTACATCCCCGATGGCTTTGCAGAGCCCTCAGAATAAAACTCAGATTCAAGACTGCAACCTTCAAGATCTGGCCCCCATCACACCACCCTAAGCCTAACTGGTGCCACTCTCCTGTCTTACTACTCTGCAGCCATATGGCGCCTTTCCTAACTGGCTCAGCATGTGGGGCCCTTGCACCAGTGCCTGGAAAACTCCCTGTGCTTCACATGGTGGGCTCTCTTCATTCAGGCCTTGGTGGCAATGCCATTTCCTCGACACCCTCTCCAACCTTAGTGGTGCCTTAGCCACTTTCCATCACGTCACCCTTACTTCTTTTCTTCCTAAAACATCCCAGGACCTGCCATTTTCTTGTCTGTCATCCATAGAGAATATAATGGGAGTAGTGCCCTATCTACTTCATTCATTGTTATATTCCTGTGCCTAGAGACAATGGGTGCTCAATAATTATTTCTTGAAGAATGGACATCTGAATAAAGGAATTAAATTTTTAAACTTCTAACAAGAGTTGGGAACCCAGGTGTTGTGGTGCATGCCTTTGATTTCAGCACTTGGGAGACAGGAAGATTGCAGATTCAAAGCCAGCCTCAGCAATTATTCAGTGAGGCCCTCGGCAGCTTGGTGAGACCCTGTTTAAAAATAAAAATAAAATAAGGCTGGGGGTGTAGCTTGGAGGTAGGATGCCTCTGAGTTCAACCTCCAATAATCCCCAAAATAAAAAAGTAAAGAAGAATCAAGAGCCCACATACTGTGCTTTGCTCTCTTAACTGCTGATGAGGCAGCAGGCTCCCTGAGCAAAGCTGCTGCCTTTAGAAACCAGAGAAAAGAGCCAGGCATGGTGGTGCATGCCTGTAATCCCAGTACTTGGGAAACTGAGACAGGAGGATCGCAGGTTCGAGGACAGCCTCAGCATGTAGTGAGACTCTCAATAACCTAGCAAGACCCTGTTTTCAAATAAAATTGGGCTGGGGGCATAGCTTGAAGGTAGAATGCCTCTGGATTCAATCCCCAGTGCCAAAAAAAAAAAAAGAAAGAAAGAAAGAAACAGACCCCAATACACCAGGGTATCCAGGCCACAGGTGAGTTTTTTTTTTTTTTTTTTTTTTTTTTTTTGTGGTACTAGGGATTGAACTCAGGTTATTCTACTTCTGGGCTACATTCCCAGTCCTAATTTTTATTCTTAATTTGAAATAGGGTCTCGCCAGGCGTGGTGGCGCATGCTTGTAATCCCCGCGCTTGGGAGGCTGAGACAGGAGGATCACACAGGTTCGAAGCCAGCCTCAGCTACTTAGTGAGGCTCTCAGCAACTTAGTGAGACCCTGTTTCCAAATAAAATATAAAATAGGTCTGGGAGTGTAGCCCGGAGGTAGAAAGCCTCTGGGTTCCACCCCCAGTACCACCAAAAAAAAAAAAGAAAAAAAAAAAGAAATAGGGTCTCACTAAGTTGTGGAGGGCCTCACTAAACTACCTGAAACTGCAATCCTCTGTCTCAACCTCTCAAGTATTGAGATTACAAGCATGCACCACCACGCCTGGCTCACAGGAGAGTTATATACAGGAACATTTCAAAGCATGCTGCCTTTGGCAGAGAGTTGACCAAAGCTGACTCCTTACAACAACTGTAAACAGGTAAATTATCCCACTTGGTGGTTGCCTATATTTCAAACAGTGTGCAAAGCCAAACCCTGTCAATGCTGAATGATCTGAACTGCCATGGCTGAACACTCAGCTAACACATGTCTCAGAACAAATTGTCATGGACTAGCTCAGGTCCCCAAGCACTCTAAACTGCTAAAACAAAAACAAAAACAAAAAAACCAACAGTCTTCACAAGTAGTGTGGAAAGAAAAAAAAATACTACCTGACAGTACTCAATCCTATTTACCACCAAAACAATAAAAAGACCAAGCATACACACACACACACACACACACACACACACACACACACACACACACGTATTCTCATTCTCTCTCTCTCTACCTTCTGTGAAAGGCAGAACTTCTTCAGGAGCCACAAACTTGTGAAATGAATCTTCTTCATTGGGGAACTAAAAAATTAAAAAATAATTTTTTTTAAAGAGAGCCAGCAATTCCACTCTTAGATATGCATCGAAGAGAAACGAAAATATACACCCGCACAGAAGACTGACAAACAAATGTTTAAAGCAGCATTCTTTATAAAAGTCAAAAAGAACCAAACCAAATGCCCATCCAAAAAACCATTGTATGTAGCCAGGCGTGGTGGCACATACTTGTAATCCCAGTACTAGGGGGGCTGAGACAGGAGGATCGCAGGTTTGCGGCCAGCCTCAACTACTTAGTGAGGTTCTCTGCAACTTAGTGAGATCCTGTTCCCAAATAGAGTATAAACAGGGCTGGGGATTTAGCTCAGAGGTGGAATGCCACTGGGTTCAATCCCCAGTACTATACACACACACACACACACACCAAAAAAAAAAAAAAAAAAACATAGATAGGCTGTATCCAAACAATGAAATATGATTCATTCAGCCTTAAAAATAAATTACAACATATGTTAAACAGACGAATCCTGAAAACATTCTAAGTGAAAGAAGCCAGACACAAAATGTCACAAACTGTATGATTCCTTTAACATAAAAATATCCATTGAGACAGAAAGCACACTAGTGGTTACTAGGAGATGGGAAGAGGGGCGAACAGGGAGCAATTACTTAATGGGAATAGGGAACTTTCCTGAGATGACAAAAGGTTTTGAAGGTAGAGAATAGAGGTTGCAGTGCTATGCATGTGGGAAATACTACTCAATTGTACATTTTTAAATGATTAATTGTATGTTGTATGAATCTCAGCTCAATTGAAAAATAAGAGACCTATTAGTAGGTTGTTTCCAGTGCAAATAGCTTCTATCACTGATGAAATGGCTCTTGGCAACTGCTTGTATTCAGGCTACAGAGGACAGACCCTGAACAATGGCAAATAAAAGTAACTCTATGACCCTACTTTCAACCTGCCCATTGGCATTTCAGAAGTGGCTGGGGCAATAGGGAGTTGTGGCAATTCTATGCATAGGGCCTTTCCGTAATCCACATTGTCCTGACATAATTTTGACTTTTTAAAGCTGGCAGGTGCCGGGCGTGGTGGCGCACGCTTGTAATCCCCGTGCTTGGGAGGCTGAGACAGGAGGATCACGCAGGTTCAAAGCCAGCCGCGCTGGCTTAGGAGACCCTGTTTCCAAATAAAACATAAAATAGGTCTGGGAGTGTAGCCTGGAGGTAGAAGGCCCCTGGGTTCCATCCCCAGTACCACAAAAATAAATAAATAAATAAAGCTGGCCGGTTATAACTATTAATTGTGTTTCCCATATCAAGACTTCTGTGCTCTTTCTCTCTTTTACTGGGTCTAATCCACTAGGTAAACTCAGGTAAAAGGAGACCCCAGAGTGAGCAGGTTGAAGGCTGAGTTCAAGCCTACTCTTGAGCTCCCTTCTCTACCAGCTCAGTTAGAGACAGATGGACATACCTGTGGGGAAAGCTTGAACATGGGCGCACAGATGATGAGTGGGGTAGAATGGTGCTTGGCTGCCAGGGCCAGAGTGTGGGTTCCTGCCACAGCTCTCAGGGCACCATTGGCTAGGATGGTCTTCGTGCCAATGATCACCTTTGGGACAGAAAGAAAAATGTGAGCCATTCTGGGGATAGAGCCATTGGCCACCTTCCCCAAGGAAAGAATGAATGTAGCATAGGGTAGAAAACAGCAAACTTACTGCTCTCTGCCCTGTCTTTTCAGGAAGTCTATATGCCATACCTGCTGAGAAGCCAGAAGTCTTTTCCATCCCCCATCCCCACCATTGCCAAGTTCTTTATCGTGAGGCAGGAACTCTATGGCCAATCCCTAGCAGCTGGCACTTGCTGTTTGGTTCTACTTTGAAACAAATTTAGAGGCTACCCCAAGTGAGGAATAGTGATGCAAATAAGGGGAAAAGAAATTCAGTAAACAGTAAAACTTTCAAAGGGTGTTAGAAATACTCATCTCTTACCATGAATATTATGAAAAGGAAAAAAAAATCAGTATTTCAGAAGTATAATCTTCATGAATTCAACAGAGTAACACCAAAGACACCCACCTTGTTGACTCTTGACATAACAGCAAAAATGGCAGCATCAGTCATCACAGTTGTCTCAATACCTGCTTTGGACAAGTTGACAGCCATTTCATGACCCTACAATAGGAGGGAAAGGCTGATGCTGGGAGAGAGTAAAAAAAGCTCCCAAACGTAACACTCTAGGGAGTCCTGTACTATGGGCATACCCAGCATACAATTTCCAATATTTTCTGCCTATGGTGAGTACTCTCTGATGAGCTTCAGGGAAGCCCAAGGGAAGCTAATAAATATACATTCCTCCATGGTAATACTAGAGCAGCCACAAAACTGGAAATACAACTTGCTTGCATGATCAAGCCTAGCTGACATGATAGCTCCCAGCCCATTATTTTATAACATCTTATATTCTTACATATTTCTTTTTTGAGACCTATTATTTACTTAAGGACTGAATGAGATCAGACTAAGCACCAGTCATGCCCAAGATAATTTACCCTATTTTGATCCCCCCCCCGCAAAAAAAAATATTTAACTTTTCTAAGAGCCAGCAGTTCACGCAGTTTTCTTAAACCAATGCTTAAAAGTGTTCACAGCCAGGCTGACACAAGAGGATTACAGATTTGAGGTCAGCCACAGCAACTTAGACCCTGTTTCAAAATAAAAAATAAAAACTGCTGGGGGGTATAGCTCAAAGGTTGAATGCTCCTGGGTTCAATCTCCAGTCCCTACCCTTCAAGTGTTCATAGGATAAACAACCTGAAATTCCCTTAATGTCTTACTTTATCTTCTCAATGACTTGCTTATCAATTCAAAGTTGGCATGGCCCACACCCATCCCTCTTTTAATTTCTTCTTATTTTCATTTTTCTTAGGAACTCCTGCAGTCCCCCTACCTGGCAGAAAGGAGCACACTCTGCCACAATGACATGGAATTTCCTCTTTCGGGCAGCCTCTTTGAGGAAAGCCTCTACTGTTCTGGAGAAGCCAATGGTCATGATCACCTCGTTGGAGTGGATGTGCTCCAGAGCCTGGGCTGCAATGTTCTCCGTGGTGCCTTCTACAAAAGCATTTTGCAAGGAAAATATGAAACTGCCACACTATGTCAGAGATAGACATGACACTATCAATGGCAGAGAAAGAGGTGTCTGCTTTTCATATACACTGCCCACCTGGCAGACCCTGGTGCTGCAGGGTTAATGGGCTTGCAGTGACAGCCAAATTTCTTAAAAGACCCACTCCTCTGGGATCTCCTACCTCCCAAATTCTCAGCCTACACCCCTTTCTCAGCAGAAACTCTATTCATCAATTACTTCCCTGTCACTACACCAACAACTCTGTCTTACATCTGAATTTGAAGACAATAAGTTCAGGCAAGAAAGAGCAATCTGGGAAATCCTAAAGTGCTGACTGTGGGGTAACAGAGCTTCTCCCTAAAAGAACTTTTCCTCCAAAAGGTGGCCACAACAACTTCCATTTGAGAGAGAATCAAGAGAAGAAAAACGGGGGAGGAATTTGGAAGCAACAGTTTGGGGCACAGATAAAACCTAGCTTCACTGTCCTTGGAGGAACTCTAATTGTAATGAATATCTGTAGCCTCTTAGGTCACAAAGCAAAGAGGATGGAGATATTTACATATATGTAAACATATATAGGGGGTATATGTGTATGTATAAACATATGGGGAGTATAAAAACAAAAGTAACTTCTGTGAAGAAAAGTCTATCTAGTGTGGTTTTAGAAGCTTATTTTCCTTAAAATGAAAAGAAATCTCTGTCCTAATGAGTCTGCTTCAGTGGAGTTGCAGTCTTTTTAAAGGACTGGTCTGAGACTGGAGTAGTGGCTCAGACTTGTAATCCCAGTATTTGGGAGGCTGTGACCAGAGGATCGCAGGTTTGCAACCAGCCTCAGCTTCTTAGGCCCTCTGCAATTCAGTGAGACCTTGTTTCAAAATAAAGAATAAAAAATAGAGCTGAGGCTATAGCTCGGAAGTAGAATGTCCCTTGGTTCAATCCCTAGTATGGCAAAAAAAAAAAAAAAAAAAGGACTGAAAAGTAGATTACTTCAACCCTGCTGCCTGTTTCGCACTATTCCTAATCAGGATGAAGGACAAACTTCTGGGAACCAGGGAACTGGTAATCTCTTCTATTTCAGCTGATGAACAACTTCTGGGGGCTTGTCTCCTCATATGCTAGCGACCTGTCCTGTCCACCCAGAGACCAGATCTCTTACCCAGCTCCACTAGCAGCTCATTAATCGCCTCAATGATGTTGGACTGAAGGTGGGCATAATGGAAGCTGAAATCCTCGCTCAGACCTCCGGATGTCAAGAGTTTGTGCAGGGATTCCTGCTGATCGTTCTCGTCGCTGCGACCGTGCAGTCTACGAAGGAGACAAGACCCGAAAGGGGAGGTGGAGAGGAGGTGTGGTCAGGTAGGTACCCAGAGTTGCTCAGCAACAAAAGGGTCCAAGCATGAAGAGGCAACATGCAAACGCGTCCCTGGGTCCAACCCGGAGCCCAGACCATGAGCCCGACCTGCCATACTCCTCCCGGATGATCTTGAGCACTCTCCGCACCATGTTGCCCACGGTGGTCTCGGAGGGCTGCGCGGCCGTCATCCTCCTGCCCTCTCGGCGGATCAACTCCATCAGCTCTCCTGCAGCCCAAGAGCGAGACAGAGTGAGCCAGACCGGCACTGGATGAGGGCTAGGGATTGGGTACGAATGGGGAATGGGACGCGAGTGGAGCTAGGCATCCCTCACCCGCGTTGCTCCAACGGTGGTCGGTGATGATCCGACGCAGCAGCCCCAGAGTCTCCCGGGCCATGTCCTCCGAGCTGCGCTGCGCGCCACCCCGCTTCAGGGTTTCCACGAAACTCTCGATCCTCTCGGACAACTCCGAGCCCTGAACCGTGGCTCCCGGCATCTCCAAATCAGCCCGGAGAAACCGCTCCTGGAAGACCACAGGGTTGCACTTCCGGGGCGGGCAAGGTCAACTTCCGGTCCGCGAGAAAAACCCCGGTTTGAGAGGCTGCAGGTCCGTCCCCTCTAGTTCCCCGGGCCAATCAGAGACGCGAGACGTGAGTAGTTTCCTCACCACCCGGCGCCCAAGCGCCCGACCGGAAGTGGCCTTTCCGGCCCGGCGGACGCCGAGCAGGGTTGACTGGTCAGGCCAGAAGAGGCGGGTGGCCGGCTGCTGTGGGAGCAAGTCGGCTCCACGCTCGCCGACCACGACGCGACGCTACGCTGGACAAGTCGCCGCCCCCCTTCCCGGCCCTGCGGCTCGGTGACCGCCTCGTGCCCTGCACAGACGCCCGGAGGGTGCGTCCAGGGCCCGCTGCTCCTTGGGCAGGATGCCCCATTTTAGTGCTCCCATATTGCATGGTACTGTTTGCGCCTGGCTCTCTATGGGTTCAATTCTCTGAGGACAGGAACCATTATCTTTTTTTTTTTTTTTTTTTTTTTTTTTTTGCCTCCACATCTCCACGGCCTAACAAATAAAAGAGAAAGAGAAAGGACTTTCTCTTGAAATAGAATCAAGGATACCGGGGGTGTGGTGGCGCACGCTTGTACTCCCTGTACTTGGGAGGCTGAGACAGGAGGATCGTGAAAGTTCGAAGCCAGCCTCCCTGGCTTCCCCATTTATTTCCAAATAAAATGTAAAATAGAAGTGTATCCCCAGGACCGTAAACAAACAAATCAGTAAATAAATCTAAGTCTCTCTGAGTTCAATCCCCAGTACCCCCGGTAAACAAACAAACAAACCTAGGTCTATCTGAACCCAAAGACTGTAATAGGAATCTCTCTTAAGATAATGTCCTCAAAGTGGAATCCTTAGGCCCACACATTTTAAAGACTTGTTACAATTGACAAATTGGCCTTCAAGAAGATGGTATCAATGTCAAAATCAGACAAAAATAATACAAGAAAACTACAGACTACTATCTGTATTGGACCAAAAATCTGCAATATATGATTAGCAAATCAAACCCAGCAATACATTAAAAAAAAACTATGAAATGAAATTTAAACCTAGTATGAAGTTGGTTTACTACTTAAAAACAATCGATATTAATACATATTTTCAACCTAAGAAGTAAAACCACATGGCCATATCAATAGATGCAAGAAGCAGCATTTGACGAAATTCAAGGTTTATTTATGATTAAAAAAAAAAGTCAGAAAACTAGGAATAGTTTTCTACTTCAGCTTGATAAAGAGCAACATATATTTAAAATCATACTTTACATTTGAAGAATACTTTGTCCTAATATCAGGAACAAGATAAAAAGATTTCTACTCTTACCACTCCTTTTTAATATCATCCACAGAGTTCTAGCCCTTACAATAAGGCAAGAAAAAGAAATAAAAGTTATACAAAATGGAAGAAAGAAAACATTCCTTATTCATGGAAGACATGATTGTCTACATATAAAATGCCAGAGAATCAAAAAGGGGAAAAATGGGTTTAACAAGGAAACAGGTCAACACAAAAAAATGAATCATATGTTCATACTCTGGCAGTGAACAATCAAAAACAAATTGAGAACATACTTGCTTTAAAAGTCACAAAATATTTGTCAGTTTTTTGTGTGTAGATGTCAAAGGTCTAAATTCTATTACTTTGACGCTGGGCATGTACCTCAATTGTAGAGCACTTTCTTTTTCTTTTTTTTTTTTTTTCCCAGTACTGGGAATGAAACCCAGGGCCATTCTATCTCCAAGCTATACCCCCCAACCCTATTTTTTCCTTTATTTTGAAACAGGGTCTCACTAAGTTGCAAAGGGCCTCACTAAGTAGCTGAGGCGGGCCACAAACCGCTATCCTACTGTCTCAGCCTCCCAAATGCTGGAATTACAAGAGTGCGTCACCACATGGGCTCTGTAGAGCACTTTTCTATCATGTGTGAGAAAGAAAAAAAAGAAAAGAAAGAAAGAAAGAAAGAAAGAAAGAAAGAAAGAAAGAAAGAAAGAAAGAGGAAGGAAGGAAGAAAAGAAGGAAGGAGGGAAGATTGTATTACTTGACATGCTTATTAACACTTTATCATACTCTGGACAATCTAGAATACTATCATTCTTTTCCACATTTCAGGCCATTAAAAATGAAATTATGGAGTTGGGCGTGGTGGTACATGCTCGTAATCCCAGTGCTTGGAAGGCTGAGACAGGAGGATCGCACAGGTTTGAAGCCAGCCTCAGCTACTTAGGCTCTCAGCAACTTAGTGAGACCCTGTTTCCATAAAGTATAAAATAGGTCTGGGAGGATAGCCCGGAGATAGAAAAGCCCCTGGTTTCCACCCTCAGTACTACAAAAAAAAAAAAAAAAAGAAAAGAAAGAAAGAAAGTATGGCCCAGTATGGTGGCACATACCTGTAATCCCAGTACTGGGGAGCCTGAGACAGGAGGATTGCAGGTTCATGACCAGCTTCAGCAACTTGTGAGATCCTATTCCAAAATAAATAATAAAATAATAAAAAGTAGGGCTGGAGGTATAGCTTAGAGGTAGAATGCTCCTGGCTTCAATCCCCAGTGAGACCATGAGACCATGTTCAATCCCCAGTGACACCATGTTTCAAATTTTAAAAAAATACTGTGTGGTGGTGCACGCTTGTAACCCCAGCACTTGGAAGGCTGAGACAGGAGGATGGTACAGGTTCAAAGCCAGCCTCAGCTACTAAATGAGGTTTTCAGCAACTTAGTGAGACCCTCTTTCCAAATAAAGTATAAAAATAGGTCTGGGAGAATATCCTAGAGGTAGAAAAACCTCTGGGTTCCACCACCAGTACTACTACTACTACTACTACTAATAATAATAATAATAATAATAATAATAATAATTTTAAAAATAATAAAATACAGACCAGAGGAATATTGCTCCTGGGTTCAATTCCCAGTACCACAAAAAAAGAATGAAGGAAAGAAAGAAAAAGAAAGAATTATTTTATAAATACAAAATAATTTGTGTGTATATATGTATGCACCAACCCCTCAAAATAAACTCAAATTCGCCGGGCGTGGTGGCACATGCTTGTAATCCCCGCACTTAGGAGGCGGAGACAGGAGGATCGCGCAGGTTCAAAGCCAGCCTCTCTGGTTTAAGAGACCCTGTTTCCAAATAAAAATATAAAATAGGTCTGGGAGTGTAGCCTGGAGGTAGATGGGTTCCATCCCCAGTACCACAAAAAAAAAAAAAATTTCAATTCATAGATATAGAAATCAGAGAGCTGGCGTGGTGGCGCCCGCTTGTAATCCCAGCACTCCAGAGGCTGAGACAGGAGGATCGCGGTTTGCAGCCAGCCTCAGCTACTTAGTGAGGCCCTTTACAACTCAGTGAGACCCTCTTTCAAAATAAAGAATAAAAAATAGGGCTGGGGGTGTAGCTTGGAGGTTGGATGTCTCTGGGTTCCATCATCAGTACTGCAAAAAGAAAAGAAAAGAAAGAAAGAAAGAAAGAAAGAAAGAAAGAAAGAAAGAAAGAAAGAAAGAAAGGAAGGAAGGAAGGAAGAAAGGAAGAAAAGAATAAATTAGATAGGTGGTGCTAGGGGCTTGGGGAAGGGTACTATTGTTTATTGTTATAGATGTTAGCAGTTTTGTAAGCTTTCTGGCTTACCAAGAGTTCTAGAGATAGATGGTAGATGATTGTTGTACATCCACATTGCACAACATGCTGCTGAACTGTAAAAAAAAATTAAGCTGGTAATTGTTATGTTTATTTTAGCCCAATTTTAAAATCCTGTGTGATATTTTTTTTCTTGCGGTACTAGGGATGGATCCCAGAGGCATTCTATCTCCTAGTTACACCCCAACCCTATTTTTTTATTCTTTTTATTCTATCTTTTCTTTTTTTTTTCTTTTTTGGTGGTACTGGGGTTCCTGGAAACCCTTCTGCCTCCGGGCTACACTCCCAGACCTATTTTATATTTTATTTGGAAACAGGGTCTATTAAGCCAGTGCACGCAGGCTTCGAACATGTTTAATCCTCCTGTCTCCGCCTCCCAAGCACAGGGATTACATGTAACAGGGTCTCACTGAATTGCAAAGGGCCTCACTAAGTAGCTGAGGCTGTCCTCAAACTGGATCCTCCTGTCTCAGCCTCCCAAATGCTGGGATTACAATCGTGTGCCACCACGCCCAGCTTTCCGTACAATACTTTTTGAGGGGGGACTGGGGCTCGAACGCAGGGCAGTGCACTTGCCAGGCAAGTGCTTTGCCATGAGCTACATCCCAGCCAGCCCTCTGTGCAATACTTTAAAAAATGCTACAAATATCACTCAGTGTGTGTGCTCAATCCCATTTTACTGCCTTCTCAAAAACCCATAACTACTAAAATAAATTTGTGTGTGTGTGTGTGTGTGTGTGTGTGTGTGTGTGTGTGTGTGGTACTGGGGATTGAACCCAAGGGCCCTCTATATCTGAGCTATACCCCCAGCCTTATTTTTATTTATTTATTTATTTATTTATTTATTTATTTTTATAAATAGGGTCTTGCAGCTGGGCATGGTGGCACACGCTTCTAATCCCAGTGTTTGGGAGTCTGAAACCGGAGTATAGCGGTTTTCAGACAGCATCAGCTACTTAGTGAGGCCCTTTGCAACCCAGTGAGATCCTGTTTCAAAAAAAAAAAAAGAATAAAAAATAAGGCTGGGGGTGTAGCTTGGAGGTAGAATGCCCCAGGTTCCATCCCCAGACCAGCAAAATAATAATAACAATAACAATAACAATAATAATAATAATAATAATAATAATAAACTTTCCCCAAGCCTATTTGCTATTGAACTTCTGTTCAGCGCTGACTCTATTCAGCTTCACGTCACAGAGCTGCTTGTCCTTCCCTTGTTTGTTTGTTCTTTGTGTATTGAGAAAATGAGCTCATGCATTAAGGATATTAGTTCTCTGGCTCCCTCACGATGCAATCTTATTTTACTTTGCATATTGCATTTTTTGTTCACTGAAGTTTTTGTTTTCTATGCTTGCAGGTTTTCAGTCATTTCCTTTACGGCTCTGACACATAGATTTTGCTAGAAATACTGGTACCTTTCTCTGACTGCAAATACTAGCCCCGGGCTTTCCTCTAGATCTTTGTGTGTGTGTGTGTGTGTGTGTGTGTGTGTGTGTGTGTGTGTGTTACTGGGGATTTAACCCAGAGGCATTCTACCTCTGAGCTACACCCCCAGCCCTATATTAATTTTTTAAAATTTTGAAACAGGGTCTTACTAAGTTGCTGAGGCTGTCCTTGAACTCATGATCCTCCTGTCTTAGCCTCCCAAGTACTAGGATTACAGGCGTGTGCCAGCACATCTGGCTAAGTCTTCTTTATTTGTTATTAAATCTTAAATCTTTGCTCAGCTCCACTGATTTCAAGGTAAGAACTGAGCTGTCTACTTTCTCTGCAAGTGGCAGCAGGTCTTGGTCTGGGAACCAACCACAGCTTCTCTGATCTCCTCCAGGAAGCTGCAGGGCTCCTTCGACCTGGACATCAAGGGCCTTGCCATTTCAGCCAATCTCCTTTTGGGCCACGAGCCGTCGGGGAGGCCCACGGTCACGGCCTCCAGCTGCAGCAGCCACATTGGTGACATGGAGGTGGACATCTTGGGAAAGCTGGCGTCAGTCACCAGCCCCCCCCCCCCAATGCAGCTGAGGCCAATGCGGCCCTCAGCCTTGCTCCAGTGAGCAGGCACCCGAGCTTGGAAATCATTCTTTGGCGGAGGGGGGGGGGTGACCCTGTTGGGACAATCAGGTACTAACAACAGCCCGGAGTGTGGTGTGTCATTTCTATAAGCATCAGCCAGGTTAGGGGATCTTTGTCAGGTAAATGAAATTTGGCTGTGGGAGGAAGACAAAGACTTTTAGCAGCAGGAGGGTTTGTAAAAAAAAAAGTCCAAGTCCATGGCCAAGTCATTTTGTCTCAGTGAATCTCAGTTTATCTTTTTATTTTTGAAACAGGGTCTCCCTAAATTGCAGAGGGCCTCGCTAAGTAGCTGAGGCTGTCTGCGAACTGCGATCCTCCAGTCTCTGCTTCCCGAATGCTGGAATTACAAGCATGCGCCACTATGGCCGGCCTTCCAAAAATAAATTTTGATAATTTCCTTTTTCTCTGTGTGTGTGGTACTGGGGTTCCTGGGAGCCCTTCTACCTCCGGGCTATACTCCCAGACCTATTTTTTATATATTTTTTTTGGAAACAGGGTCTCTTAAGCCAGAACAGCTGGCTTCGAACCTGCACGATCCTCCTGTTTCCACCTACCAAACACAGGGATTACAAGCGTGCGCCACCATGCCCGGCGCTGATTGATATTTCTTTGCTTTATAAAAGCATTATATTTTGGAATCCCCAAAGACCATATTGTTTAGTTTTACTTAATTTTTGGAATTTTTGTATCATAGTGTAATTTTCTATAACTTCCCATTTTCATTAGAAACAACATTTTTAAAATTTATGCATGGTATTAAATGTGTCCACTGTCAACTTCTTCTTTCTTCTTTCTTTTTTTTTTTTTTTTTTTGTACTAGAGATTCAATTCAGGGCATTCTACCTCCAAGCTAATCCCCAGCCCTATATTTTATGCTCTATTTTTGAAACGGTCTCACTGAGCTGCAGAGGGCCTCATTAAATAGCTGAGTCTAGCTGCGAACCTGGGTTCTTCCTCTCTCAGCATCTCAAGCACTAGGATTACAAGTGTGTACCACTACACCCGGCTTTACTTTTATTTATTTTTTAGTTTTGTTTTTTCAGTACTGGGATGGAACCCAGGGTCATTCTACCTCTGAGCTACACCCTTTATTCTTTTATTTATTTATTTATTTATTTATTTTGAAACAGGATCTCACTGAGTTACAAAGGGCCTCACTAAGTAGCTGAGGCTGTCTGAGAATCGGGATCCTCCTTTCTCAACCTCCAAATGCTGGGATTACAGGCGTGTACTGCCACGCCCAGCTGTCTGTTCACTTCTTTAAACTGCGGCATAATATTCCATTGCATTTTCTTCTGTAGACATTTGAATCATTTCCATTCTTTATTTTTAGGGAGGTAAATGTAAAAAACACACAGCCCTCATGGAATAGCTGGATCATGACTGAATGAATGTTCAACTTTACAAATAGGTCTAGTCTTTCAAAGTGGTTAATATGTGCCCCTCTGGCAGTATTTACATCCTTACCAACACAGAATAGTTTATCTCTTTGGAGAGTCAGGTAGATATGAAAAGATCTTTCTTTTGTGTGTAGGTGGGAGTGTTTATTTTTTGAGGTTGGGTCTCTCTTTGTTTTGAAGGCTGGACTCAAACTCCAGGGCTCAAATGATCCTCCCACCTCAGCCTTCCTAGTAGCTAGGACTCTGAGGCATACCACCACTCTTGGCTTTCATTACTGTTTTAATTTGCATTTTCCTGATTACTAATGTTCATTTTATTCACATGTTCATTGGCCATGTGTTTTGTTTTGCTTTATTTTGTTTTGGTGAAATGTCTGTGTCTTTTGGGTAGCTGGGTTAGGGTTAGAGTTATACCTCAAAGATTCTGCGTTGGTGGCTTATTCCTTAGTGTGGCGATTCTAGAGGTGATATGTTAAGAGATAAGGCCCAATGGGAAGGCCTTAGGTCACTGAGGGTGCTGCCCTTGGAAGGAATTAAAATAGTTCTCACAGGACCAGGATTTAGGCAGGTTCTCATGAAAGGATTATTACTAAAGGGGCAAGCCTGGCCCCTCTTCCTCTCCCTGGCTTTCTGTTTCTAGAGATCTCGTAAGTGGGGTACAGTGGCACACACCTGTAAACCCTAGTACTTGGGAGTCTGAGACAGGAGGATCACATGTTTGAGAAAAACCTGAGTAATGTAGTGAGACTCTCAGAAACCTAGTGCAATCCTGTTTCTAAAGGGCTAGAAGCCAGGCATGGTGGTGCACGCTTGTAATCCCAGTATTTGTGAGGCTTGGTTTAGGGATTTCTTTTTTTTCTTTCTTTCTTTTTTTGGTGGTACTGGGGATGGAAACCCTTCTACCTCCAGGCTACACTCCCAGACTTATTTTATATTTTAATTGGAAACAGGGTCTCTTAAGCCAGTGTGGCTGGCTTCGAACCTGCGTGATCCTCCTGTCTCCGCCTCCCAAGCGCAGGGATTACAAGCGTGCGCCACCACACCTGGCTGGTGTAGGGATTTCTTAAATAAGACCTAAAAGGCATTCACATTATAATAAAAAATTGTTCAAGCATTTCCCAAAGGGAAGACAGGCCATAAGCTGTCAGAAAATATTTAGGAAACAAATAACTGAAAATGATCAATATCCAGAAAATATAAGGAACTCCTACTAATCTATGAAAAGTTTTTTAATCTAAAAATAGTGTATCGATTAGTCCCGTTTGTGTTGTGTTACTATAATGAAGTACCTGAGGAAGGCTAACTTTATAAAGAAGAGGTATTTATATAAAGCTCACAGTAGGAGGTTGACAGTTCAAGATGGGGGAGGCTACAGAGGGTTAGGTATGACCTAATAGGGTGGTGTCCCAACCGTGAGAGCATATGTGGGAGGAAGAGATCGCTCTTTGTGTGTGTGTGTGTGTGTGTGTGTGTGTGTGTGTGTGTGTGTGTGTGTGTAGTACTGGGGATGGAACCTAGGGGCATTCTATCTCTGAGCTACACTCCAGCCCTTTGTGTGTGTGTGTGGGGGGTACTGGGATTGGAACAAAGGGACTTTCTACCTCTGGGCTATACTCCCAGACCTTTTTTTGGTGGTACTGGAGTTCCTGGAAACCCTATCTCTGGGCTACTCTCCCAGATACCTGTTTTTTTATATTTATTTTATTTTATTTTATTATTATTATTATTATTTTTGGTGGTACTGGGGTGGAACCCAGAGGCTTTCTACCTCTGGGCTATACTTCCAGACCTATTTTATATTTTATTTGGAAACAAGGTCTCACTGAGTTACTGAGATCCTCAATCAGTAGCTGAGGTTGGCTTCGAACCTGTGTGATCCTCCTGTCTCAACCTCCCAAGCGCTGGCATTACAAGGATGTACCACCATGCCCAGCCTCTGTGTGTGTGTGTGTGTGTGTGTGTGTGTGTGTGTGTGTGTGTGTGTGACTGAGGCTTGATCTGGGAGCATTCTATCTTTATATTACACCCCCAGCTCTTTTTATTTTTTATTTGCTTATTTATTTATTTATTTATTTATTTATTTTTGTGATTTTGGGGATTGAACCCAGGGTCATTCTACCTCCAAGCCACACCCAGCATTTTTAAAATTTTGGTTTTAAATCAATGACTTGCTAGGTTGCTGAGTCTTGTACATTGCTAAGACTGTCCTTGAACCTGTGATACTCCTGTTTTAGCCTCTTAAGTACTAGGATTATAGGCATGTACCATTGGTGCAAGACCCTGTTTTAATAAAAATAAATAGCCAGCCGTGGTGGCACACACTTGTAATCCCAGCATTTGTGAGGCTGAGACCAGAGGATCGCGGTTCACAGACAGCCTCAGCTAGTGAGGCCCTCTGCAACTCAGTGAGACCTGGTTTCAAAATAAAGAATTAAAAAAAAAATAGGGCAGGGGGCAAGGGGTGTAGCTTGGTGGTCGAATGCCCCTGGATTCCATCCCCAGACCCGCAAAAACAAATAAATAAATAAATTAATTAATTAAATAACTAAAAATAAATAAATAGGCAGGTGTGGTGGCGCACACTTGTAATACAGCATTTGGGAGGCTGAGACAGGAAGATGGAGGTTCATGGGCAGCCTCAGCTACTACTTTGTGAGGCTCTTTGCAACTCAGTGAGACCGTTTCAAAATAAAGAATAAAGCTGGGCGTGGTGGCGCAGGCTTGTAATCCCTGCAGGAAGATCCCGCTGGTTTAAAGCCAGCCTCTCTGGCTTAAGAGACCCTGTTTCCAAATAAAAATATAAAAATAGGTCTGGGAGTGTAGCCCAGAGGAACCCCAGTACCACCAAAAAAAAAAAAAAAAAAAAAAAAAAGAAAGAAATATAAATAAATAAAGAATAAAAATAGGAGTGAGGGTGTAACTTGGAGGTAGAATGCCCCTGGGTTCCATCCCCAGTACCGCAAAAAAAAATTTTTTAATGAATGAATAAATAAATAAATAAATAGGGCTAAGGGTGTAGCTTAGTGGTAGAATGCTCCTGGGTTCAAATATCAATACCAAAAAAATCAGAAAAACAGAAAAAAACCCTAATCTCTTGATAATATCAACATTTAATAGGTAATTTACATATATTATATCTTTTCACCCTTACAGTAATCTTATGACGGGGACTATTTTTCTTTCTTTTCTTTTTTTTTTTTTTCTTTTTTTTTTTTTTTTTTTGCAGTACCAGGGATGGAACCCAGGGGCATTATACCTCCAAGCTACACCCCCAGCTTTATTTTTTAGCCTATTTATTTATTTATTTATTTATTTATTTATTTATTTATTTTTGGTGGTACTGGGGTTCCTGGAAGCCCTTCTACCTCTGGGCTACACTCCCAGACCTATTTTTATATTTTTATTTAGAAACAGGGTCTCCTAAGCCAGCGCGCGCGGCTGGCTTCGAACCTGCGCGATCCTCCTGTCTCTGCCTCCCAAGCGCGGGGATTACAAGCGTGCGCCACCACGCCCGGCTAGCCTTTTTATTTTTTGAAACAGCATCTCACTGAGTTGTGAAGGACCTTGCTAAGTAGCTGAGCTTGTCCACGAACTGCTATCCTCTGGTCTCTGCCTCCCAAATGCTGAGGTTACAAGCATGCGCCACCACATCCGGTGAGACAGGTGCTATAAATGCAACCATTTTCAAAAGTGAAAACAGACATGAATAGGGTAGTAACTTGTGCAACATCATGCACCTAGCAAGTGGCAGGGCTTGGACCTAAGCCCATCAGCCTAGCTTCAGGACCTGCCCAGATAGTCCGCGTACCATGGTGTCTTTTAACAAAGTCAG
This sequence comes from Muscardinus avellanarius, assembly GCF_963383645.1. NCBI lineage: Eukaryota > Metazoa > Chordata > Mammalia > Rodentia > Gliridae > Muscardinus > Muscardinus avellanarius. The sequence goes on along the minus strand of NC_137798.1, from coordinate 79,407,642 downwards.
TGTGTGAATTCAACAAGTCCAGAAGTTGCCTTCCTTTTAGATTTCTTATATAAAATGATAAATTTGTCCATTGGTTAATTGACTTTGAATGGCATTTTCTGTCACTTGCGGCCCAAAAGCTCATGATATTGGGTATTTATCTTTTTCTAGTTGATTTATGAGGTCTACTTTTATATTAAAGATACTAACCCTTTGACTGTCATTTATGTTACAATATACACTTTGTCCAAATTCTTTTTTTTTTTTTTTTTTTGGTGGTACTGTGGGTGGAACCCAGGAGCTTTCCACCTCTGGGCTATACTCTCAGACCTATTTTATATTTTATTTGGAAACAGGGTCTCACTAAGTTGCTGAGAGCCTCACTAAGTAGCTGAGGCTGTCTTCGAACCTATGCGATCCTCCTGTCTCAGCCTCCCAAGCGCTGGGATTACAAGCGTGCGCCACCACACCCAGCTCCAAATTCTTATATATTGCTCTGGGAGTGTTTGAAGGACTATTCAGTAGGATAATTTGGGAAAACATAGTAAAATAATTTTTTTTTTTTTTTGCAGTACTGGCGATGGAACTCAGGGACTTTCTACCTCTGAGCTATACCCCCAGCCCTATTTTTTATTCTTTATTTTGAAACAGGGTCTCACTAAGTTGTAAAGGACATCACTAAGTAGTAGCTGAGGCTGTCCATGAACCATGATCCTCCTGCCTCAGACTCCCGCCCGGCAGTAAAAGAATTTAAAATGTTCATTCATACTCTTTCAACTATTATGTCTATGTTTAAGAACTTACTTTAATGAGATAATCAGAGATAGGCACGAAGAATAACCCATAATAATATGGTTTCATAGCCAGGCATGGTGGCGCACGCTTGTAATCCCAGCATTTGGGAGGCTGAGACTAGAGGATCGCAGTTCATGGACAGCCTCAGCTACTTAGTGAGGCCCTCCGCAACTTAGTGAGACTCTGTTTCAAAATAAAGTATAAAAAATAGAGCAAGGGGTCTAGCTCCAAGGTCTAATGCCCCTGGGTTCCATCCCCAGCCCTGAAAAAAAAAATAATAAGGCTTCATTATTATTTATAACACAAAAGGAAACAAACCAGCCAGATCCAGTTGTGCACACCTATGATCCCAGTACTAGGGAAGCTGAGATAGGAGGATCATAGTTCAAGGCCAGCTCATGGAAACTTAGTGACACCCTGCCTTAAGATAAAAAATTAAAAAGTCAGGGAGTATATCACAACGGTAGAGCACCCCTAGGTTTAATTCCCAGTGCCACATAAAGAAAAAGAAAGGAGAAAAAGAAGAAAAATAAACCAAAATATTAAAAATTGGGAAACTGGTTTGGTTTAGGACATTATAGATATTATGGTTTAGATTTATTTATTTATTTAGGTACTGGGGATTGAACTCAGAGGCATTCTACCTCTGAGCTACACTCCTAGCCCTGTTTTTATTATTATTATTTTGAAGCAGTGTCTTGCTAGGTTGATGAGCATCTCATTACTTGCTGAGTCTGTCCTCGAACCTTTGATTCTCCTGTCTCAACCTTCCTATTCCTGGAATTATAAGCATGTGCCACCACACCTAGCTATGATTGGATTTAAAATTTCCTCACATCACATCCTAGACAAGGTAGCCATGTTGAAAGTGAGGCTTGATTGCTGAGGTGGGATTCCTGGGACCACATATATGTATAGATAAAGGTCTCTGTCTCTGTCTGTCTGTCTCTCTCTCTCTCTCTTGCCTCCGTGATGTAGGAGCAATCTCTGCTCATGTGCGCTCTCTCTGTTTCCCACAACCATGACTGAGCTTCAGGGACTCCACCAAGCCTAACAGGGACTGAAAGAACCCTCCAGATTGCAATGTAAGCAAATTAATCTTCTTTCTTTAAGTCGTGGTTGTTAGGTATTTTGAGTCACAGCAGTGAGAATGCTGACAGAAACAGAAATTGGTACCAGGAGTGGGGCCACTGCTATTTCTAAATATGGATTTCTGACCATGTGGATTTTAAGTGCTTAGAACTGGTTTGTGGGAAAAGTTGGAAGGGCCAGAATGGGAATAGGAAGGTAGATGGTAAAGATTGTGTTCAGGAAATTTCAGAGGGCATAGAGGACCTCATGGAGAAATGAAGTAGAGGCCACATGTGTTATATTCTGGTGGTTTTCCCATGTCCCAAAATTTTATGTAAAACTAAATTTAAAGATGATGCCTAGCCAGGAGTGGTGGCGCACACTTGTAATCCCCGTGCTTGGGAGGCTGAGACAGGAGGATCACACAGGTTCGAGCCAGCCTCAGCTACTTAGTGAGGCTCTCAGCAACTTAGTGAGACCCTGCTTCCAAATAAAATGTAAAATAGGTCTGGGAGTATAGCCCAGAGGTAGAAAAGACCCTGGGTTCAACCCCAGTACCACCAAAATAATAATAATAATAATAATAATAATAATAATAATAATAATGCCTGATTAGGCTGATGGAGGAAATCTTGAAACAGCAAAATATCCACACTGTTTAATGTATATTAATGTCCATGTATATCTAATTGTACTGTCAATATCAGGAACAAAAAGCATAGCAGATTTTAAAGATTTGCAATTGGGCTAGAAAAGCATGTATAAAACTGAGGCGCAGAGAGATGGTGGTGTGGAGGAAATTAAGATGGGTAAAGGAAGCCGGGTGTGGTGATGCAAGCTTGTAATCCCAGCATTCGGGAGGCTGAGACCAGAGGATCGTGGTTTACGGACAGCCTCAGCTACTTAGTGAGGATCTCTGCAGCTTAGTGAGACCCTGTTTCAAAATAAAGAATAAAAAATAGAGCAGGGGGTGTAGCTTGGAGGTTAAATGCCCCTGGGTTCTATCCCCAGACCCGCAAAAAAAAAAAAAAAAAAAAAGATGGGTAAAGGAAGATGGAATGTTTTGTATAGAAACAAAGAAAGGAATGTGGTCAGGGCAGTTATGCCCAAGTGCATAACCATGGAAACATATTCAACAGTAGCCATTTTGAAAAAAAGACACTCAGATTCTGTCCTGGCAGCCATGATTAAAGAGGGCATAATGGTGGCCATTGAGGAAGGCCCAGTGGCCATGATTGAAAAGGGACCTGTGGCCATGATTAAAGAGGGCATAACCATTTTTAGTGCTGGTGGTCAATCTTAGTACTCATATAATGCTGGCTTTTCTGGAGCAAAGGGATTATGGTGACTTCCTCCCAGATTTTAAAGGAAGGCCTGGAAGGCCAGGCAACACGTGGCAGGGTCAGAATCCCTGACAGCAGACACAAAGGAGGAAATCTGTAAGGCTGTGAGGGTGAAGCCAAAGTTGCAAGCAAAACCCCTCAGATTAGGAAATCGCAGAAACAAGGAATGGCAGCCAGGAATAACTACAAGCTGCAAACCATGGAGCCAGGCTAGAAAAGTAAGGATGCCACCAATCGTAACCAACTAGTCAACTTCTCCCCTGGATGCCAGAAGTGGTGCTGCAGGATTTAATGTTTGTTTTGCTGGATTTCAGTCTTGTTTAGGTACCATTCCTTCTTATTACAACCCTATTTCTTCCTTCTAGAATGTGTTTTCTCCATACCATCATTGCACATTGGATGCAGGTAATTGCTTTTTATTTTTACAGGAGTTCATAGTCGGGAGTTTGCCTTGTGTCGCGGAGACTTGGGACTTTGAACTTTTGAGCAGTGCTGAAACTGGTAGGACTATGAGGACTCTTGGACTAAATGCATTTTGCCTTCCGAGATGACTGTGAGGTTTGGGGACCAGGCCCGGGATGTTATGGTTTGGATTTAGAATATCCCCAGTCCTCACATCATAGATAATGCAGTGATGTTGGGTGGGGCTGGTTGCTGGGAGGGATCCCTGTGGGTGTGGCCTCAGGGTATATATATATATTCTCCCCTTGCTCTCTCTCTGCTTCCGGATGTGAGAGCAGAGTCCCTCCACTTGCTCTGGCTTTCTCTGCTTCCTGCCACCGTTCACTGAGCTCCACAGACTTCACCAGGCCCAACATGGCTGAATCCCCCAGAACTGTGAGCAAGTAAATCTTCTTTCCTCTAAGTTGTGGTCGTCAGGTATTTTGAATCACAGCAGTGAGAATGCTGACTGAAACAAACAACATATTTTAAAATAACATGGAATATGATTAATGACAAGAACTATTGGACAGGCGTGGTGGCGCACACTTGCAGTCCCAGCATTTGGGAGGCAGAGACAGGAGGATCGCAGTTCGCGAACAGCCTCAGCTACTTAGTGAGGCCCTCTGCAACTCAGTGAGAACCAGTTTCAAAATAAAGAATAAAAAAATAGGGTTGTGGGTGTCACTCAAAGTAGAATGCCCTGGGGTTCCATCCCCATTAACACACACACACACACACACACACACACACACACACACACACACACTATTGACAATGTATTGTTAGATTTTTTTTTTTTTTTTTTGGTGGTACTGGAGGTAGAACCCAGAGGCTTTCTACCTCCGGGCTATACTCCCAGACCTATTTTATATTTTATTTGGAAACAGGGTCTCACTAAGTTGCTGAGAGCCTCACTAAGTAGCTGAGGCTGGCTGGAACCTGTACGATCCTCCTGTCTCAGCCTCCCAAGCGCTGGGATTACAAGCATGCGCCACCACGCCCGGCCATTTTTTTTTTTTTTTTTTTTTTTTTTTTTTTTGGTGGTACTGGAGTTCCTGGAAACCCTATCTCCGGGCTACTCTCCCAGACACCTATTTTTTTATATTTATTTTATTATTATTTTTATTATTATTATTATTATTATTATTATTATTATTATTATTATTATTTGGTGGTACTGGGGTGGAACCCAGAGGCTTTCTACCTCTGGGCTATACTTCCAGACCTATTTTATATTTTATTTGGAAACAAGGTCTCACTAAGTTGCTGAGAGCCTCAATAAGTAGCTGAGGCTGGCTTCGAACCTGTACGATCCTCCTGTCTCAGCCTCCCAAGCGCAGGGATTATAGCGTGTGCCACCATGCCTAGCCTGTATTGTTAGATTTTAAAAGCAAGTTGCATATAACCACTCTTGAACATATATATATATATATAACATATATATATATATACACATATATATAGCAGTTTCTTTCAAAACCAGAAATAAAGTTCAGAAATTATACTCTTAATTGTTTATACCAGAGAAAGAATGTTTACATAGGAACATACACACATGAATGTTCACAAAGGCTTTATTCATAATAAAAAAAAGACTGGAAACTACCCGAGTGTCTTCTAATTGGTGAATATTTAAACAAACGGTAGTACATCCATACCATGAAATGCTACTCACCAATAAAAAGGAACAAGTCCTCGATATATACGGCAACTTAGGTGAACCTCAAGGAGACCATACACAGTAAAAATAACTAACCTCAAAAGCATATGCATACTACATAATTCTATTTCTGTAACATTTATGAAATAACATAATTATAGAGATAAAGAAGAGATTAATAGTTGCCAGGAATCAAGGATGGGGTGGTTAGAAAGACAGGTTGAGTTTCTTGTTTGTGGTGGTGGTTATGCAAGGCTACCCATGACTGAATACACACACACACACACACACACACACACACACACACACACGTATAACTGGGGTGAATAAACTTTCTGAATTGTACCAATTTCAGTTCCTCGGTTTTGATATTGTACCTAGTTGTATAAGATGTTACTGCCATTGGAGGAGGCAAGGGGAAGGGAAGGGTGCATAAGAGAGGAGTGTACATTTCCTTGCAACCTCATGTGAACCTGCAGTTATTTTACAGTTAAAAAAATGTTTTTTGGCACACGCTTGTAATCCCTGCACTTGGGAGGCTGAGACAGGAGGATCGCACAGGTTCGAAGCCAGCCTCAGCTACTAAGTGAGGCTCTCAGCAACTTAGTGAGACCCTGTTTCCAAATAAAATATATATTAAAAAAAATAGGTCTGGGGGAATAGCCCGGAGGTAGAAAGCCTCTGGGTTCCGCCCCCAGTACCACAAAAAAAAAAAAAAGTTTTTTGTTCTCTTTTTCAATGCTGTGTATTGAACCCAGGGCCTCATGCATGCATGCTAGGCAAATGTCCTACCACTGAACTGTACCCCCAGCCCTACAAAAACTTTTAAAAACAGAATTTATGAAATAAAAACATATACTTTAAAGAAAATTGTAAAGCATTACATTTGGAGGGTGGTCAGCTTTTTAATAACTTTATTATTAAATGACTCAGTCCAGAGAGAGAGAGAGAAAGAGAGAGAGAGAAAGTGTGTGTGTGTGTGTGTGTGTGTGTGTGTGTGTTATTGGGGATTGAACCCAGGGGCATTCTACCTCCAAGCTATTCCCCCCAGCCCTTTTTTATTCTTTCTTTCTTTATTTGTGGAGGGGCATTAGGGATTTGACCCAGGGTCATTTTATCTCTGAACTACACCCCCAAACCTATTTTTTTTTATTTTGAAAAAGAGTCTTGCTAGGTTGATGAGAGTCTCATTACTTGCTGAGGCTGTCTTCAAACCTGTGATCTTTCAGTCTCAGCCTCCCAATGACTAAGATTGCAGTTGTGTGCACCATATCCAGCTTTATTCTTTATTTTGAAACAGGGTCTCATTAGGTTGGAGAGGGACTTACTAAGTTGGTGAGCCTGGCTGAGAACCTGCGATTCACCTGTCTTAGCCTCCCAAGTACTGAGATTACAAGCATGAGCCACCTATGTCTGGCTCTAAAGAGTTGTGTTTTTTTGTTTTGTTTTGTTTTGCAATACTGGGGATAGAACCCAGGGGCACTCTACCTCTGAGCGATACTCCCAGCCCTAATTTTTTATTCTTTATTTTTGAAACAGGGTCTCACGGAGTTGCAGAGGGCCTCACTAAGTAGCTCAGGCTGTCCATGAATCGTGGTCCTCCAGTCTCTGCCTGCCAAAAGCTGGGATTACAAGCGTGCGCCACCACGCCCGGCCTTAAAAGAGATTTTTAAAAGAGACTAAAATCTAATTTTTTGAAAAGCAAGATGCAAAAATAGTATATTTTGTGGGACCTCAATTTCATATATATGTATATATATGTACACATATGCATATATACACATATACTTACATATATATTGTTATATGTACTGTATATATATAAATATGTAAGCAATGACTGTTTCTGGGTAGTGTGACTATAGATTTTTCAGTGACCCCTAATTGGCCCCCATACTATTCTCTCCCTTTCCTACAGTAACTGAACTTAGCTGGGCAAATAGCCACCTAGAGTAAAGATTCCCTTTCTCAGGTCATTAACGGGTAGGTGTGGCCACGTGACTATGATTTTACCAATGAGATGGTGGAGAAATGTTTGCTGCTTCTGAGAACCTCCTCCAGGAGGAAGCTGGGCTGGGCCCTTGGACTGTTTATCCCTTTCTCTTTCTTGCTGACTTTCTGCTTTGCCAGCCAAGTGCCAAGGACACAGGCCTCACTGCAGGGACTGCAGCGTAGTGAGCTGGCAGGAGCGGGGCACCCAAGGGCTCTGAGGAGCAGAGTTCCCATACCAGCCCGGACCGTTTGCCTTTGGACTTCATGTAGCTGAAAGCAAAACAAACTTCAGTCTTGTGAAAGCCACTGCTATTTAGGGGTTTCTATCACTTGCAGCCACGCCCAATCTTTTAAAATTCAAGAGTGACTTTCATATTTATTTGTGTGCTGTTCTGCATTTTCCAAAACATCTATAACAAATATGTTTCACTTATAATCTAGAATATACCAAGAACTTAATAAACTTACTGCTAAAAAACAAATAACCTAATTTTAAAAATGAAAAAGTGAACTAGACACTTCACAAAAGAAGAAATACAAATGGCCAATAAATATGTGAAAAAAAATGTTTAAAATGTTCAACATCGAGCCAGGCATGGAGGTAGAATGCCCCTGGGCTCAATCCCCAGTACAAAAAAACAAAACAAAATCCCCAGTACAAAAAAACAAAACAAAACAAAACAAAAACATGTTCAACATCACTAACAATCAGAGAGATGCAAATCAAAAGTACACTGAGAGCCGGGCGTGGTGGCACACGCTTGTAATCCCAGCATTTGGGGGGCTGTCACCAGAGGATCGTGGTTCAGGGACAGCCTCAGCTACTTAGGCCCTCTGCAACTTAGTGAGACCCTGTTTCAAAATAAAGATAAAAAATAGGGCAGGGGGTATAGCTCAGAGGTTGAATGCCTCTGGGTTCCAGCCCCAGACCCACACACACAAAAAAAAAGTACACTGAGAGACGGGCGTGGTGGCGCACACTTACAATCCCAGCATTCGGGAGGCAGAGACTGGAGGATCTCTGTTTGCAGTCTCAGCTACTTAGTGAGGCCCTTTGCAGCTCAGTGAGGCCCTGTTTCAAAAATAAATAGGGCTGGGGGTGTGGCTCAGAGGTACAATGCCCCTGGGTTGCATCCCTAGTACTGTGCAAAAACAAACAAACAAAAAACCACTGAGATTTTACCTAACCCCAATTAAAATAAGTCATCAAAAACATAAACAATAATAAATGCTGGTAAGGATGTGGGGCCGTAAGAACTCTGATATATTGTTGGTGGGATTGCAAATTGGTGCAGCCACTTTGGAGATCAGAAGAATGGGAACCGACCTACCGTATGATCCAGCTCTGCCACTCCCGAGTGGAAACCCAAAGGAATTGAACCCTAGCAGTGCATACGGATCTATGTTTATAGCGGCAGAATTCAAAATAGTAGTCAAAATTATGAGATATAGACAGAATGGAATTCTACTCAGCCATAAAGAAGAACAAAATTATGTCATTTGCAGGAAAATGGGTGGAACTGGAGAACATTCTGCTGAGATTAGTCAGTCACAAAAAGATGAAAGGTCAGATGTTTCCTCTCAGATGTGGAAGCTAGGGGGAAATTGGATACAAAAGGGACTCTAGACAAAGGAGGAGAAAATCCTACTAGAGTGATGGGGGCTTACAGGAGGGAGTCGAGGGGGAGGGAGACCGAATGAAGGAAACACTTCAATAGACATGACCTACGTACACAAAATTATCAGCGCTAATCTCAGTGTCATGTACCAGGAGGGTGAGGGAGCGGGGTGGGCTGGGAGAGGCTTTTCAAGTGTGTGCATGTGTGACTCTATCACTCAGAACCTCATCATGGTGTATGATTACAATGCACCAATTTTAAAAATTAAAAAGAAAATTAAAAATTATTTGTGGCTGGGCATGGTCCCACACACCTCTAATCCCAGTACTTGGGAAGCTGAGATAGGAGTATCACAGGTTTGAAACCAGCCTCAGCAATTTAGCAAGACCCTCAGCAACCTAGCAAGAGGGAGGGAGCTGATCAAAATATTTATTCCCCCCCCCCCCCGTTGTAAGGAATCTCCGTTAGACCATAAGATCACTTCCTTTTCCTGACGGGCTCTGACTCAGCCCTTGAGCGTGTGACGGCACCACTGTTTTGATTGTTTTGGTGCATAAGTCATGTCTGCGCAACCTGAGAACAAGCACTATTGTCATGGACACCTGTTGTTTTTGTCTGTCCCACACCCCCTTTCCGTTGGGAACTGCCCCTTCTTGTCCCCAGTGATTTAGGTGAAACTGTCAGTCACGGTGCCTCCGGGTGACCCAGGTGGCCCCCAACCACAGGCATGGCAGACCTCGCAGGCCTGGTCCATTACCCAGCTTCTCCATTGATGGATGGTGCAGAGCCACTCAGGATCCCTGCATTTTCTCTATGGGCCCTGGGAAAAAGCAACCTCTTCTGTACAGATCTTGGCTTTAGACCGTCAGTGGCGACCTTCCCTGCCTCCTGGAGAGAGCATATCTGTTTTAGGAGAAGCCAGGCAACCACTCCAGGAGGAGCGAGCAGAGCCAACTCCTTACACGAGAGAGAAAGGGAAGGAGTCGATGATTTGAAATGTGCTGATGTAGGCTCAAGATCTAACCGTGCCTGGAGGTAGAGCCCCTTGGACTCCTCAACAAATTCCCCTTTTGTTTCCACTCTTTGAGTTGCTTCAATCTTGGCTATGTTTCACTTGTGTCTGCCAAGAAGCCCAACCCTATTCTCAGCCAAGGTAGGAGTTCATTATTTGATTCTGCTAAATGTGTAGCTGATCTTGGGCTGAATGTGAGTTGACATTTTTGTGGAATCTGGCTCCACTCTTGAGATTCCCCCACCACTTGAACATGGTCAGTGGCTAGGAATTTGAAGAGAAATTCAAACACAGACACAGACACAACTAGGAGCATGAGGGAATATGATCAGAAAAAACTACTTCCCTATCATTATTCCCTATTGTACATTAACATTTGGTCCTCGTAGATCAACACATTCAACATCAACAAATACTGACTGAGCAGCACCTTCAGACAGAAAAAAAATACAGTCTGTGATCCTGAAAAAAAAATGAGGAGACCGAGGTCCACCAACCAACAATGGGTGTTGAACCCTGTGACCCTCTGAAAGCTTGTGTTTAGAAGTCATGTAGATCACCTCAAGCCTTTCCCCCGTGAGCCATCAAGTCTGTTGGTGACATTGACAAATAGTGAGTCAGAAACAGATTTTAAAATATTGTACTACTATTGATCTTTATTTTTGTGGTACTGGGGATTGAACCCAGGGGCTTTTTACCTCTAAGCTATACCCCCAGCCCTATTTTTTATGCTTTATTTGGAAACAGGGTCTTGGTAGGTAGATAGTCTCACTACTTGCTGAGACCATCTTTGAACCTGAAGAATCCTCCTGTCTCAGCTTCCCAAGTACTGGATATACAAGCATGTGCCACCATACCTGGGTGTGTGTGTGTGTGTGTGTGTGTGTGTGTGTGTGGCATTGGGTATTGAATCCAGGGTCATTCCACCTCTGAACTATACCCCCAGCCCTATTTTATTCTTTATTTTTGAAACAGGGTCTCACTAAGTTGCGGAGGGCCTCACTAAGTATCTGAGGCTGGCCTCAAACCTGCAATCTTCCTGTCTCAGCCTCCCAAGTATTGAGACTACAAGTGTGCACCACCACACTTGGCACTACTATTGATCTTTAAAGTAGGAGGTTTGAGCTGGATGTTGTTGGGAAGGAAGTCGAGACGGGGAAATTGTAGGTGTGAGGCCAGCCTCGACAACTTAGCAAGACTTTAAGCAATCCAGTGAGTCCCTATTTCAAGATAAAATAAAATAAAATAAAATGAGCTGGGGTTATAGCTTAGAGGTAGAATACCCCTGGGTTCAGTCCCTACTACTAAAATACAGTCGTAGGTCTGGGTACCTGTTATTAATTGAGGGTATTTTTAGAAAAATATCCATAAAAGTCTGTTCTAATGTGTTTAATGAGGACCTAGTTGTAATTCTGAAGACCAGGTCAAAAGAATTCGACTCATGAGTTACTGTAACTTCCTGAGGGGGGGGGGCACACCTGTCCTTAGTCCCCGGTTTCCCACCAGCTCGGTGCATAAACGACCCCCAGCGGCTGACTTGCAGGTGGAGCTGGTGCAGCTGCCAGAGGCCTGAGGCTCACCCTGCCCCTCTGTCCTAGGAATAGTTTCCAGCCCAGGTTCCACATTCTGTGGCCAGGAACATCCTAACAACAGACATTGTCTAACTTCATAGTACAGGGGTTTTGTTTTTTTGTAGGTGGCATTGGGGATTGAATCTGGGGGCGTTCAACCACACACCCAAAACTCTTTATTTTCTGAGACAGTATCCCTGAGTGGCCCAGACTGTCCTTGAACCAGCATTCCTCCTGCCTCAACCTCCCGACTCGCTGAGATTACAGGTATGCCCGGAGCGATTGGATTAATTGGTTCTTGACCTGAGTCCGTGTCGGGGGAGGCAACACGCAAACGTGCTCCGTGCACTGAACAGGCTCTGCGGGGTGACTGAGCTGCGGACTGAGATCAGAAGGCTGTTTCCAATCTCAGCTCATTTCGCTTCTTGGGACTTGTGAAGCACTTTCACACACAAAGCGCCTACACTGTGCCGGAGATTCTGTGTGTGTGTACGTGTGCATGTATATGTATATGATACATATGTAGATTATATGTGTATATGTCATATGCATGACCTGTAATGTAAGTTCCACAGGGTAAAAGCTAACTTAACATCTTCATTTCAGAGTGGTAAGCCGTGTGCTCATTCACACGGATAATAAGGCCAGCTTAGCTTCTGGCCCAGGTTTGTCTGTCTCGAGAGACTTCTGCAGAGCTTCCTGGTTCCCCAGCACCCCACCCTTCATGTTAGAGTGGGAAGAAGGCCTGTAGGGTCGAAAGGACCGGCTCCCACCAGCGCCCGAGGCCTTCCATGTGTCGGTGACACAGGCTCAGTGTTGTGAGCCCGGTCACAAGGCCAAGGAGCCAGCGGATGAGACTAGAGCCGCGGAGGAGTTCCCGCTGAGCGGGCCTCTCAGAGCCAAGCTGGCCTGGCTAGGTGCTAGGGCACACCTGAGGGCATTGCTGGGCTCTGAATCCTGCCTGGCAGCCCCTACCCCTGGAGAGGAGACAGCACGGATGCCTCTCAGGGCTCCCGGGCCCTGCTGCACCCGTGGGAAAGCCCTGGCCCTGGCCAGCCCGGGAGCCACGACAGTGCCGCCTCCTACCCATGGCTTGGCTCAGCGGGTTCCCAAGTGGCTTGACTTCCTCCCTCCTCTGCCCCCACCCTCCGCAGTCCCCAAGGAGCCAGGGAGGCCACTGGCAGAGTTGGCCTGCCACCCCTGAGTCCCACAGGCCTCCCCAAGGGTCCTCCCCACACACCTCTGAGCCAGTCTTCCCGGGGGAGAGCAGGAGGAGTGCCTCCACCTCCCCAAGGCACCCCTGCCCCTATGTCTGTCCAGGGCCGGCAGGCCCCAGCCCCACTCCTTCCACTGCACACAGAGGCTCCGCTCTGCTGCAATAACAGGGCTTCGGGTACGGACTGTTGTTTTTGCAGCTGGGCTGGGGCGGAGCAGCAGCGGGAAGGCGTCTTGGGTACTGGCCGTCTGAGAAAGCCCCGAGCCCATATTCCCACCAGGGCAGGGGCAGCTCCTTCAGGCCAACGAATGAGCTGTTCCTAGGGAGAGAGGACCCTGGACAAGGCCTGAGATTAGAGGAAGGCAGAGGCCTGCAGTCAGGGTGGAGAGAGAGGGAGCCTGGACGTGCCAAGCCCTCTGTGAGCAGCCTGTGGCTCTCCCGGTTCCTAACTGCAGCTGGACCAAAGTCCCCATCCCCCACACACATCTGGGAGATGCTGGAACAGGCTTCCTTAAAATAAGCAGCAAACAGAACAAAATAAAATCTCATTTACTAGGGGGACAATCTTGGAAACTTACAAGAATAAAGTGAAGATCAGTCATAATCCCTCACACACAAAAAAATTCATTCTGAACATTTTGACGTTTTCCCCAGAACCAATTTTTTAAAAATTGTGGTAAAATAGACAGGAACAGTGGTGCATATGTGTAATCCCAGTACTCGAGAGGCTGAGACAGGAGGATCACAAGTTCAAGGCCAGTATGAGGCAACTTCCAAGACCCAGTTTCAAAATTAAAAGGGATGGGGGTGGGGTGGGTATAGCTCAGTGGTAGAATGCCCCTGGATTCAATCCCTGGTACCACCAAAATAAGTAAATAAATAAATAAAATAAAGTAAAATATACGTCACATAAAGTTTGCCATTTTATACATGTTTCAGTACGTAGCTCAGTGCGTGCCCAGTGCACTGTGACCATCACACCACCCACCTGCTAAACCTTTGCCTCCCAAACTGAACGTCTGTGCCCATTCAACATGAACTTCCCCCTGTGACTGGACAGCACCTGTTTGCTTTCTGTCTACCATGCTGACTCTCTAAGTCCCTCCTGTGTAGAATCATCCAACGTATCTTCTTTTCTATCTGGCTTATCTCCCTTAGCGCATCTTTATGGCTCATCTGTGTCGTGGACTGTGTCAGAATGTCCTGCCTTTGTAATGCTGAATAAACTGCACTGCGTGCCACATGCGGCTCATCCACTCAGAATGGGTTTCTTCCTCTTTTCCTTCTTTCTTTTTCCTTTTGTGGTACTGGGGAATGCTGAGCTACACCCTCAGTCCTTTTTTATTATTTTTTTAATTTTGAGACAGGATTTTACTAAATCGCTGAGGATATCCTCAAACTTGAGATCCTCCTGTTTCAACCTCCGAGTGCTATTTACCACCATTCTCTGTTTCACAATCTGTTTCTTAACATGATGGAGTTTATACTTTATCAGTTATAGTAATATATAATGCTTTGTGTATGTGGAGGGGCTCTCATTCTGATTGTTCTGATTTTTTGTGGATGGGATTAAACCAGACTACAACTCCAAGTCACACCCCCCAGCCCTATTTTTAAATTTTTTATTTGGAGACAAGGTCTCACTAATTTGCAGAGGACCTCACTAAGTAGCTGAGGCTGACCGTGAACTTGTGATCCTCTTGTCTCAGCCTCCCAAGTACTGGGATTACAAATGTATGCCACCACACCCGGCATATTTTTTCTTTTGAAACAGAATCTCTGCAATCCTCCTGTCTCCCAGTCTCCCAGGTCCTGGGATTACAGGCCTGTGCCACCACACCAGGCCTAGATTTTCTGCCTTTTTTGTTTTGTTTTGTTTTGGCGGTACTGGGGATGGAACCCAGGAGCATTCTACCTCAGAGCTACACCCCAGCCCTATTCTTTTTTTATCCTTTATATTTTGAAACAGGGTCTCACTGAGTTGCAAAGGGCCTCACTAAGTAGCTGAGGTTGTCTGCGAACCATGATCCTCTTGTAGCCTCCCAAATCCTGGGATTACAAGCATGCGCCACCACGCCTGGTGATTTTCTGATTCTCTTACTCAGGTGTTACCATGTCATTAATTTTTTTTTTCCTAGACATGATTTTTGTTTATTGGTACGAGGGATGGAACCCAGGGGCATTGTACCTCTGAGCTATACTCCCTGTCCTATTTTATTTTTTATTTTGAAACAGGGTCTTATTAAGTTGAGGAGGACTTTGCTTAGTTGTTAATTAAGGCTGGCCACAAACCTGCAACCTTCCTGTCTCAGCCTCCCAAGTACTGAGATTACAGGCCTGTGCGACCACACTTGGCTGCTAGACATGATATTTAGTATTTGCTTTTTAATTCTTTGTACAGCTGAAGATAGGATAATACACTTAACCAATCTCCTGCTGCTGGATAATGTGGATAACAGAGTATTTCTTTCCTTCCTTCTCTTCTTCCCTCTTCCTCTTCTTCTTTGGCACTGGGGATCTAACCCAGGGGCATTCTGCCTCCACACTACACCCCAGACTTTCTTACTTTTTATTTTAAAACCTTACTTTTCAGGATCTTGCCAAGTTGCTGAGGGTCTATGAAATTGCTGAGGTTGATATCCTCCTGTCTCAGCCTCCTTGATACTGTGATTGTAGGCATGTTTCACCACAAGCATCTCAGAGTATTTTCTCCTCCTCCTCCTCCTCCTCCTCCCCCTCCTCCTCCTCCTCCTCCTCCTTCTTCTTCCTATTATAAATGGCATTAAAGAACACATCATTTTAAACAATGTTTATGGGCCTCCTTCAATCCTGCCTGACTGCTGGCATTTCAGATTATTTTCTTTCTTTCTTTCCTTTCTCTCTTTCTCTCTTTCTCCCTTTCTTTCTTTCTTTAGGCACTGGGGGTGGAACCCAGGGGCTTTCTACCTCCGGGCTCTACTCCCAGACCTATTTTATACTTTATTTGGAAACAGGGTCTCACTAAGTCGCTGAGAGCCTCACTCAGTAGCTGAGGCTGGCTTCGAACCTGTGCGATCCTGCTGTCTCCGCCTCCCAAGCGCGGGGATTACAAATGTGCGTTACTACACCCGGCTCTTCAGATTATTTTCTGAGAGAGAGGACCAGAAACAGATTTGGCCGTTAAAATGATCCACACTCCTTTTTTTAATTTTTTTATTTTTGGTACTGGGATTGAATTTAGGGGCATTTTACCTCAGAGCCACGCCACCAGTCATTTTATTTCTATTTATTTATTTACTTTTGGTACTGGGGGTTGAACTCAGGGGCATTTTACCTCCATTTTCTCCTTGGTGCTGGGCACCCTGATGACCATAAGTTTGCTGGAAGTGGGGAGAGCAAAAGGGAAGGCCCTGCGCTCCCCACGCTGCTCACGGAGGAGCGTCGGGCAGGCTCGTCCTGGGAAGGCCCTGCGCTCCCCACGCTGCTCACGGAGGAGCGTCGGGCAGGCTTGTCCTGGGAAGTTTGGGCAATACTGATCAAGAGACAGAGGAGAGCCTGGCCTGGTGGTGCGTGCACCTCCACTCTCAGCCCTATTTTTAAAAATTTTTATTCTGCAACAGGGTCTCTCTAGGTTTATGAGAGTCTCACTTCTTACTGAGGTTGTCCTTGAACCTGTGATCCTCCTGTCTCAGCCTCCCAAGTACTAGGATTACAAGTGTGCATCACCACGCCTGCTTTTTTCTTTTTTTAATTTTGAAACAGGGTCTCACTAAGATGGTGAGGATCTCACTAAGTTGCTGAGGCTGGCCTCAAACCTGTGCTCCTCCTGTTTCAGACTCCCCAGCACTGGGGCTACAAGCACACACCAGCAGGCCAGGCTCTCCTCTGACTCTTGATCAGTATTGCCCAGACTTTCCTTCCAGCAAACTCCTGGTCATCAGGGTGCCCAGCACCAAGGAGAAAGGCGGAGACCACCACAGGCAGCGCTTCAGGAGACCCCGCATCTTCCAGTGCTCCCGGCGGCCACTCTGGTGGGGTTGACAAGGTTTAATGTCCACGGGGGAGGAACTCCAAAGAGCCAGCCTGGGCCTGGAGCCTGCACCAGGAGACAGCAGGACGGAGCCAGCCGGGGAAGGCAGCGCCAGTGGGTAGGGATGCAGGGGTCTGTTCCAGACGTGGCCTGAGCTTGTCCCAGGGTCACGCTGCAGACTCCCCAGCCAGCCCTGTGTGGAGGGCTAGCTCTAAAAACGTGCAGTTTATCCACTCGCCCGTCCACTCACTCACGGAGCCACCTTTGCCATACCGGGGATGGACGCCTGGCCTGCTGCATGCTGAGCAAGTATTCCACACTGAGCTGCACTCAGTCCCCAAAGGGTGCCATTTGCGGAGGCTGGGCCTACACTGGGGCTGCTGACTTGTCCCCCAAGCCTTAGGTGCCCCTTCCCCCGTTGTGCTGGTAGGGTTCCTGCGCTCCGGTAGCGGGGGAGCCATGGGGTGAAGGCACATGGCAGGTGTGCAGCAGAGCTGGGATCTGTAGTCAGGTCTCTCTGGCTCTAGAGCCCATGCTGAAGGCTCTCCCTGTATTCTGCTGCTCCTTCCCAGGGCTCTGCTGGCACCCAAGTCTGGGTGGAGGGCAGCTGTGGACCAGTGATGGTCTGTGGGGTGGGGTTTGGCTCTGGCCCTTCTTCCCAGCCCTGCCCAACCCTAAACCAGAGACCTCCGGCTATAGGGGCTGAGGAGCACTCAATGCCTCAGAGGGACCTGGCTGGGGCAGGGATGGGGGCCTGGGACCACGAGGACCACAAAGGGCCTGATTGTGTTGCCGACTCTGCTCTTTGGGAAAATAAGTGTCATGAAGTCGTCTTGTTTTGGACGATCTGGTGTCCCAGAGACCCAGCGCCAAAGAAAACATGGGCTGTGGAAGCGGAGCCAGTGGTGCTGAAGGCTGCAGGTGAGCCAGGTCCTCCCGGAGGTGGATGGGAGCTGGAACCCAGGTGCTGACGGTTCCTGGGGGCCAGGCAAAGGACAAGCCTTGTGGAGAACTTGGTCCACACGCAGAGGGCCTCACCACATCCAGAAAGTCCAGGAGGCTCAGAGATCGGCCCGTTCCCTGGGTGCCATGCCTGGGGCTGAGGGACAGGCCCTGAGACTGTCCAGTTGGGGGCCGGCCAGCCTCGGGCTGTCAGAGCACCCTACAAGGCAGGGGAAGGCGGCTCAGTATGAACCCAGGCGGGGAGGGGTGACCTTTTTTCCGGAACAGGACTCCCTGTGGGGCGCGGGGCAGAAGTCAGTGGGCTCCAGAGTCTGGGACGTGCCTGCTTGGCTCGGCTCGGGTCAAGAGGGCGGCCCACTGGCCTGGTCCCACCAGCCAAAGCCAACACAGGAAATGCCAGCCAGACCTCAACGTCCGGGCACCTAATTTGCTCTGGCTGGCAGGGAGTGCCCGCCTTCCTGAGCTCAGTTGTTGGCAGCGCCAGCTGGAAGGAACAATGGCCACGGTGCTCAGGGGATGCACGGTCTGGGGCCTGTCCTCTGGGGCCTGCCATGGGGGTCTCAGCCCCATGGCAGGAGGAGCCAGGCAGCAAAGACACAAGAGACCAGCAGGCAGCAAGAGGGAGCCAGGCGTTACCCTGGACGTCGGCCACCGCCGGGCTGTTGTTGGGATCCGGTTTCATGCTCCTTCGAGGAGAGCCGAGGGGTCATCCCCTCCACAACGCCCCAGGAAGGAGACTGACGGGCAGACAGTTGTTAACGCCGGGCTGCCGCCGCCAGCGTGATGTTTAAGGCTACAGTAATTGGCTTCGCAGCCAGGCAGGGGCCGGGCCTGACAGCCAGCAGCCGCCAGGGTCTGCAGGGCCGGGGGAGGGGGCCTGCTGGGGCTGTGTGCGCTGATCGGATTAGTTTGTGAATTGACACTCAATCCTCCTTAGTGATTTCCTTCCTGGGGCCCCAGCCTGGGCCAGGGCTGTGGGGGTGGGGCAGGGACGGGGTGGGCTGAGAGGAGCGGGGAGAAGCAGCCTTCCCAGGCTCCTGATGAACGGGAAACCAGTTGAGGTGGGCATGCAGATCTGCACCTTCTCTGTGGCCCAAGCTGGGCTGAAGATCACTCTCCAGGTCCCTCAGTGGCGGCTCAGCCTGGCCCAGGTGGAGGACGAGCCCATCCCATGGGGGTCCTCTTTCTAGCACTCCCCGTGGTGCCCAGTACCAGCCCCGCCATGCTGATGGACTCTATTATGGAACCCCACCCAGCACCGGGCTCAGGGAAGGTTTGCCAAGGATATTGACAACGGAGTGTCTCAGGGTTTTCTTCCCCAATTTACCCAAGTGCCTTGTGGGAGAATCTCTGTCCTTCTCTAAGGTCTGGGTAGTGCCCATGAGAACATGTTTTCCAAACAATCCCAGAAACAGAGCTCTCCAAAGACCACTTGGCCTCTGCCCTGGCTCTAAGGGAGGCCTCCCTCACGCCACCTCTGCTGGGCCGCTACAGACCCTGCGCCTCTCCCCTCCTGTTTCAGCACATGCTGAGAGAACATGAGCACATGTGTGCTGGGTGGATGGGCCTGTGCCCAGTAGGGACATCGGACATTTTCATCCCCTGTGTCTATCAGCTTCACCGGCCCCGTCCCTTGGAGGCCCCAGGCAGGGAGGAGGAAGGCCAGGGGTCTGGGATGGAGGCCCTTGGGTCAGAACCTTCTGAGAGTCTGCCTTGTTTACATTTGGGGCCGAGGCTCAGGCTGAGATGTGCATCTCAGTCCCTTCCCTGAGTGATACCCCAAGCCCTCTGTGTAGACGCTGGCTCCTGGCTGCTCCGGGCCTTGGCTGGGATAACGAATGCCCCCGTCCACTGCTGGAGATGCTGGAGACCAGGTGTCTAGAGGTCACAGAGGGCAGAGCGGTCCCAGAGGGAGAGCACAGGCCGTGTCAGTATTAGGAAGGCGGGCAGCAGTCGGAACCCACCAGCGGTGCCAGGCAAGTAGTGCCCCGAGGACGGGTGAGGGGCAGCCCAGAGAGCACTCCAGGGTGAAAGGCAGTCCTTCCCATCCTCTTGCTGGGTTTGGCCTGAAAAGCCTTCCACTGCCAACTGCACAGCCCTGCCCTGCCCAGGCCTGCAGGCTCCAGCCCCTGTGCCCGAGTACAGGGAGGGGTCCTGAGCAGCTCTGGAGGTGCACCCTGCGTGACAGGAAGACCCTGCACCCTCCCTGCCTGCTGCTCCTGCCCCCTTCTTCAGTCCCACTTCCTCCCCCAGCCCAGCCCTCCCTCTGGGGCTTCCAGCCCCTCTGCCCCATTGCAGCCACCCTCTCCAGGGAAGTGGACAGTGGCCATGTCAGGATGAGAACAAGGCCTGGCTGGGTAGCCTGAGACAGTCATCGAACCTTCCAAACCTCAGTTTCTCATCCTTAAGATGGGAGCGAGAAATCCGCACGCTCTACTTACCGATATCAGTGATGCGTTGTTGAGTTTAACAGCAGGTAGTTCAGAATGCATCGGTGGTGTTCTGGAAGGATGGCCAAGGAATTGCGGGCAGAGGTTACCCCTGGAGTAGGGGAGTGGTCATCAGGGAGAGACAGAATCATGGGCATATGGGAGAAGAGAGTTTTCACTTTTTGCTTAATATATCTTGATATTGGTAAACTTTGGATTTTGTTACAAGTCCATACCTTTTTTGTTTAAAAAAAAAAGGATTTTATTTTTCAGGGTTACCAACTTTTAGTGTATATGTGTTGGATGGATGGGTAGAGGCAGGGGTAAATGGTGGGTGCATGGGTGCATGGATGGGTGAATGGGTGGACGCAGGTCTATTATGTGGCCGGCTGCAGACACGTGTCTCTTTTCCCCTGCAAGCTGATTTTGACTTAGGTCTTTTCTCCCATCCTGTCCGTCTTCTTTCCCTGAAGGGGTTCAAGTGGCAGCACTTCCGGAGCCGAGGAAAGGTGGGACCCTCAGACATGGCTGCAGGCCACAGGTGGATGTGTGGAGGGGTGCGGAGGCAGCATCTCCAGTTCTGGTGCAGTCCCTACTCGTCCCCTGGATGTGTGGCCTCCTGGCAGGCCACTAGAGCCGCCCACTCCGCTAGCTCAGACCTGCTTCCAATTATCCATGAAATCTGAGCTGGAAGAGACCTATTAAAGCCCCATTTAGTTTGATCCCCCTGGGGGCCAGGGATCTTTTCCGGTGACATCCCCCTCCTTGTCCGATTGGGACTTCGAGCCCTTTGGATGTTATCTCCTCCTGGGTCAATATTGTGACAACTCCAGCTGTGACCAGGCCACCCTGGAGCCAGAGCTGGTCTGGGCCTGGCGCAGGGCAGCAGGGGGGCCCCAAACCCAACTCCTTCCCACCCAGGGCTCCCAGAGACGCTGAGCCACATCCCACCGCCCACTGTCCTCCTCCTTTTCCCGCCTGTCCAGCCTCATCAGGGCAGAGCCACTTCCAGCCAGAGCCCAGCCTGGCTTGCACCCCACTCTCTAGGCTGGCCTGCAGGTCTCCTAATGGTTCTTGGGCCTACCTGTTCATCCCATGGGAAGCTCTTACTGGTAGGGACCATCGTCCCATATTCCCAGGCGTGCCTGGTACAAGACTGCATATTTCATAACACCCTGTTACATAAGAAATAACAAATAACGGTGATTAATGACCTCCTCCCCTCATCCCTGGGCTCACCCGGGTCAGACCTCCCAGGGAAGGCACAGGAGCTCCGGGAGGAGGCAGGGAGAAGCACAGGACATGGGGTGCCCACCCTCTCCAGGCACCTCTGCGTGTCCTTTACCCTGAAACACTCCCCAGGGGGCAAAAGGGAGCCACCAGAAAAGACCAGGCAAGGGCCCCGAAGGCCCAAAGTAAGGGGGACACCAGCACGGCACGGTGGCCCCCAGGGTCCTCTGGTCCTGCCCCTCCGCGGCCTTGTCCCTCAGGACCACCTTGGAAGAGGTATGGTGCCCACTGAGGCGCCCCACCAGGCTTGGGCCTCTGGGCCCCCTGGGGGAGGCGAGGCGCAGGCTGCACTCCAGGGACCTGGCGGGACTGGGCTGCGCCTGCGGGGTGGTCTGCTGAGAGAATTTGTGGCTTCTTTCCCGAACTCTGGAGCAGCAGGGAGGGAGAGAGGAAGCCACTTTGGGGGCATGGCTGGGGCGGCCACTTGGAGGTGAGAGGAGGGCAGCAGGAAATGGAGGATCAGATGCTTCTAGAGGGAGGAGTGAAAGGAAGAAGCTGGGGAGCAGAGCACAGAAGCATGCCTGGCTAGTCCTCCCCCAGCCTCCCCTGTGGGCCCCTTGGAGCTGCAAGGCCCTGGACAGAGCGGGGATGCCGAGGGAGGGGCACTTCCAGCGGTCACCAGGGCTGGGCTCCTGCCCCTGCCCGCGCCACCCGCCCCATAGTTTGGATCTCTGGCAACACAGACCTGTGGTCTTTGTCAGTGAAGGCCTTCCTTAGGTCTAACCTAAACCCACTGTTTCCTTCCTCCCTTCCTTCCTTCCTTCCTTTCTTTCACAGAACTAGTGAAAGTGCTCTACCACATCTCCGGCCCGTTTTATTTTATTCTGAGATAGGTTCTTGCTAAGTTGCCCAGGCTGTCCTCAGACTTGTGATCCTCCTGCCTAAGCCTCCTGAGTTCCTGGGATGACAGGCTTGTGCCACCATGATGGTTTTCCTGGCTGTTTCACCTCAAGTGGGTTCACATATACAGAGCCCTCGTCCCTAGCATTAAACTGTTACTTAGATCTGGCATCTCCTCCACCCGTCACCATCTCTATTGATTGATGGGCACAACACACACGCTCCTCGCAGGCCCCAAGAGGGACCCTGCTGCCTGGGCATGAGGGCAATGCCCTACCTCTTGCTGAGCCCATCCTGCTCCCTCCTAGCTCTGCCCATTCATTAGGGACAAGGGATCCTGAGGGCTGGAGGTCAGGGGCCAGGCCACCTTGGAGCCACTCACAGCTGCTCATTGCTGCAGCCTAGCAACCTCCCAGGAATACTTCATTTATCTCTGTCAAGGGTCAGAATGTGATGTGCACCCTCTCCTCACTCCTGGAGGTGGTGGAGGGCAGAAGGCAGACTGCCCAGCCTTGGCCTTCCTTCCTCAGTGCCCCTGAGCTGGGTAGAGGAAGCACACCAGTACACGTACACATGTCCCCTCACCAGCAATGCACTTAAATACATGTATATGCTTTGACATGTGTACACAGGCTCAGATCCACTCACATGCACATGCACACACTTGTTTGCACACAGGCACCAACACACACACACACACGTTCTGTCCCCCTGTATGTGCTTGCTCGAATTTTTACGTGAATAGGTTCATCCACATACTATGACACAGTCCATGGGTACTCCCAGAGGAACATTAATGGGAAACTGTCAGCAGCTGCTTAGCTCAAATTTATGAAATATACAGTGGGAGCTGTTTAAAAGACATTGACTGAGTAAGCCAGGACCAGTGGCACACACCTGTGATCCCAGTACTTGGGAAACTGAGACCGGAGGATTAAGTTAGCAAGATCTGTTTTTTTTTAAAAAAAAAAAAGTGGGTTTTAAAGAGGCTCCATCCTCCCCTATTCCATACCCTCTGATTGGTCACCTTAGTTGCTTCACAATAGGGACCTTTCTATACCTTGACCTCTTCCTGTTGCCCCTTTAGCCTCTTTAAAATGCAGGAGGTACATGAACAAATGTATTAAAGTTAATCACCAAACAAGCATGGGATCGAGGTGGGGGGAGGGAATGGGATGGGGGCTGGATGAGGGCTAATTGGATGATGTGTGCTTGTATATCCTCTCAAGTCTTATATTCCAATGTGATGTATGATTACAATGCACCAATAAAATAAATTTAAAAAGATAGATAATAAATAACAAGTAGCAGTGAAAAAAATAAAATAAAATAAAATAGGACTGGGGTATAACTTAAAGATAAAATGCCTCTGGGTTCAATCCTCAGTACCAAAAAAAAAAAAAAAAAAAAAAAAAGGAGAGCACTAGGGGTGTGGTTCAGAGGTATCACCTCCTGGGTTCAGTTCCCAGGACCACACACACAAAAGCCACTGACTGTGGAGGTGGAGGAGGAGAGGAGGCAGTGGGGTGCAGGTCAGGCTAGGCTCTGGCTGGGCCCCCAGGGGATTCTGCTCAGCCTCTGGAGCACCAGGACACCCCAGGCCATGCAGTGGGGAGAGTTCTAGTAGGTGAACGTGGTGGTAGTCGTGTGGCAGGAGCGGACCTCCTGAGCTGGACGTCAGAGAGGGCAAGCCTAGTTTGGCAGCAGACATGATTGAGGTGCAAGGCCCTGGAGGGACAGCCATGATGGGGAGGCACAGAGTCCACAAAGGCCTTTGCAGTGAAAGCCACACGACATTTAAGAGCAGGAGACTGTCAGAATCCGAATGGCCCTTTGGGAAGTTCAGTCACACAGTGCCTGCCAAGCTCTTTGGGCTGTGGGAGCCCAGAGCGGCTGAACAGCTGTGCCTGGAGCCGTGCAGAGGAGCAGAGGATGTGGGCCTCGGATGGAGCATAGGTGCCTGGATGAGGAGGGACAGGAGAATGACCCAAGCTGAACCTGGCAGCTGTGTGGGGGGACTGTTACTCATCTGCGGATGCCCTGAGGAGCCAAGCACAGGTTGTCCTGAGGAGCTGAACACTGTGTCTGTGCCAGAACCGAGGACTCCAGGCAGCTATGACAAAGTCCCTGGGGAGATGCAGAAAAGAGGCCGTGAACAGGCCCCATGCCTCTCTGGGCCCTGCTGGCCTGAACCCGAGGAGGAGAGATGCTGTTGTCCTGAGTGAGTGAGAGCCACGGGGCAAGATACAGGGGGTTCCAAGGCCCCCGGGCTGGACCACCAGAGGGACCCACTCAGGTCTCAGGGGCCCCAGACATTTGCTTCCCCACCCAGAAAGGGAACAGATGGGGGTGTGGGGCCACCGGGCCCTTATCCTTTGACACACGCCCTCCATGGGAACCCCCAACCAAAGACTTTCCGGCCAGCCCGACCCCACCGTCCTGTGAGGGTGAGGAGCTGAGGCTCCAGCTCCGGCGTAGCCCCATCTCCAGCCCCCATCTCTTCAGAGCGGGAAACACCACATCCCAGCTGTCTGTCCCAAATCCACCTGGAGGCCAGCCAGCTTGGCTGAAGCCCAACTTAGTTAGTGTCTCCAGACCCGGGAGACGCTGCCGGGAAAGGCAAGGGCTAGAAAGAAGCGGCTGGGCCAAAGATGGGCCCCTTTCTGGGACTTGCTTACCCTGTCCAGTTCCTCCTGGCAAGCCATGTCCTTGCCCGTTGCCACATACTTCTGAGCCCCTGGCACCCCGAACTGTGGGCTCCCAGCCTTTCTGGGCAGTCCTAAAGAGATGCGGTTGCCATGACAGCTGGGGACAGGACTCCACCCTGATCCCAAAAGGCCCGCAGACCTGGCCCGAGCCCCACTTGTTTCAGAAGAAACAGAATCTGGCGGGAACCAGGTGCCCTGTCTATAGACTTGAAGCACAGAGACCCTCTCTCCAAGAACAAGTCCTTTCCCCTCCCCGCCCTCCATCCTCCTTGCCAACAGCTTGCATCAGCAGCTGCTATGGAGGGCCAGCCCGGGCCACCACCAGGAGGAGGAAGCAAGGGGAGGCTGAGCTGGCGGAGCCAGAGAGCAGGCCCCTGGCACCCTCCAGACTGCAGCCTGCTGCCCTGGCCCTGCATGGAGCCCGCCTGTCCTCCCTAACCCTCCACTTTGTCCATTCCACTCCCAGCTGGGAGTCGCTCTTCTGCTGCCCAGGGCCAGGGCGGCACCGTGGAGGAACCCACAGAAACCGCGCTGGTGGAGCTTCGGCCACGTTCCACACAAGTGCCCTCTTGGCCCCTGTGCCTCCCAGAAAGAGCCAGAGAAACCCAGCGTCAGGGTGGCAATGTGCAGGAGAGACATGCACTGAGACACTGACCCGAGGACACCTGGTCAGAGGGGTGGACGCAGAAGAGACTGAGAGGCCCAGTGTGGGAACTCATGCTGAGCCGCCATGTCAGGGCACAACTGGGGTGCCCCTTGAGGGACAGGTGGACAGGGCGGAGGTAACCTAATGAGGACAGAGGGGCCTCCTCTCTGCCCCGCTGCTCGGGAAGGGTCACCTGGTGGGGTGGGCTTGGGGTCAGGCACTGAAGCTGTCCCTCACAGACTGTGCCACCTAGAACAAGTGCCTTCACCTTTCTGGGCCTCGCTTTCCGCATATGGGCAAATGGGGGGGGATTTGGGCTACTCGTGTACCTACCATTCCTGTGAGACTTAAATAAGTTAACGTGTGTGACGTGCAGGAACAGAGGTCCTGGCCTCCACAGGTTGTACTCTCTGGGTTGGGCCATTATCACTCTTATTTTCTGACCTGTGATTTCCTTGTTTACCAAAGGGAGATAATAATGTGTGGAGTCCCAGTGGCCGCGGGGATTGGCTGGGGATGGATCGGGTGGAGTGAGGCCCACGAGGTGGTCGGCTGGAGAGATGGCAAAGCCGGGTCCTACCCCAAGCCCGCCTGCCCGCCCCGCGCCCCACGTCCTCACCCTGAACCGAGGCCCCAGGCGGCCTGGTGCCCAGTTGAGCAACAGGTGGGAGGCCGGCAGGCGCAGGTGTGGCCTCCCGGGGATGTGCGGGTGCTCCCTCCTGTTTCCTCCCCACACACTGCTTCCCCCAGCTGCTGGCTGGGCCTGGAGGAAGGCTGTGCAGAGGGAGGTGGCAAGCTTGTCTGTGTCCATTGGGGGGCTGAGTAAGCACCCCGCTTCCTGCTACCGCAGTCAACAGCTTTAGTGACAGTGGCCAGTGGATGGCTCGCAATGCCTGTCGGGCAGGAGCTCAGAGACAGAGCAGGGTCACTTCCCTGAATTGTCCTCACTGCCGGCTCCCCAGCGCACCTGGCTGGCTTGCCTGCTGGCCTGGAGAGCCATAGGGCACCCCACTCGGCCTGCAAGCTCCATCCTGGGTGGCAGCCAGGAGGCGGGGCCTGAGCCAGGCACTTGTCTGGGGTCTGGACACAGCACAAGGCTCAGTCTGAGTCTTGGCCCGAGTTCACTGTGCCTCGGCCAGGTGGCAATGCAAGTGTCCTGTGCACAGGACTCTACACAGGGCTGGGCTCGGGCCACCCTCCCGCACCCCTCCCTGGCAGCATCACTCACTGTCTTGGTGGGCTTGGGGCTTAAAAGACTCTGGCGGACACACAGCCAGAACCTATGCAATGGCCGATCCTCACAGGGTGAAACGCTGTAATCAGGGAAGTGTGTTGACAGCCAGCCCTGAGACCCACTTTCATGCATCAGATCGGCAAAGATGTCAGAGAACAGTAATGCCAGGGATCGGCCGGGTGTAGGGATTTTATCACTTTTTTGTTTTTTATTTTTTTGGCTTGTTTGCTTTTGCAGTGCTGGGGTTGGAACACAGGGTCTCCTACATGCTAGGCAATCGCACCACCACTAAGCCACATCTCCAACCCCATCCCATTGGTAGACATTGTAAACTGGACAAGCTATTTGTAGGGCAATGTGACAAGCATCAAAATACTTTAACCCAGAAATTCCACTTCTAAGAACTTGAAGGACACGAGGAACAAGTAGGTATAAAGATACTTGTCACAGAATTGTTAATAATGGGGAAGATATTAGATATAACCTAAATGCCCAAATATGGGTGGGTTTTAAAGAAAAATTCAACCATGTAGTGGTAAGTATTCCCTGGGTCATTAAAAATCACATCAAATAGCATCACTCTCAAACTTCAACATGCACAAGAATTTCCTGGGGTGTCTTGTTAAAATGCAGCTTCCCATTCAATAGGTCTGGGATGGAACCCAAAAGTCTGTCTGTATTTATTTATTCGGTACTAGAGATTGAACCCAGGGACATTCTACCTCCAAGCTACACTCCCAGCCTTTTTTATTTTTTATTTTTTGTTTTGAAACAGAGTCTTGCTAGTTTAGTGAGAGTCTTACTACATTACTGAGACTGTCCTCGAACCTGTGATCTTCATGTCTCAGCCTCTCAAGTACCACCACACCCGGCTAAAGGTCTGCGCTGAGATGGAAGGTCCTGGGACAGGGCTTTCTTGACCTGGCCGTGAAGAAGTTGCAGTGTGGAGAAGGGATTTCCAGCCAGCGGGTTGTCCATGCAGAGGCCCACGCAAGCCAGGAACTGAGGCCCAACCCTTTGACACCGGAGGCCCTGCACCACAGTCCATTTCTACTCCTTGTATGTTTGTTTTCTTTTGAATTTCCTCTGAGGAGTCCCTGGGACCAACAGGGTGGCAGCAGCAGGATCAGAAATAGGTGTTCAAGAGAATGTGAGACCCAGTTTTGAGGGTGCAGTTTACACGCCCAGGCTGCCTTGTGCCAAAGATCTTCTAGCACTAACCTCCCGCGTCCAGGTTTTGCTGCAACGAAGGACAGTTTCTGTTAGGATGTGGACACTGCCTTCTCCTTGAGGATGGGGTGGCTCAGCGAGGGTGCTCCAGCATTTGCTCAGGACTCTATGGGGTGGCCTGCTGGGTGACCTTGGGTGGTCCCTGCAACCCTTGACTAGTGCAGAGGTTCTTAAGTCATGATAGAAATACTGTCTTATTTGCTTCACTGGGCTGATAACTCCGAATGCTTAAAAAGCTCTTTGTAAAACAGGCCTTGTGGCACATGTCTATAATCTCAGTACTTGGGAAGCTAAAACAGGAGGATCACAGGTTTGAGGTCAGCCTCAGCAATGTAGTGAGGCTCTCAGAAACTTAACGAGACTCTATTTCCAAATAAAAAATAAAATAGGTCTGGGAATATAACTCAGAGGTAAAATGCCCGTAGGTTCAATCACCAGTGCCCAAAAAAAAAAAAAAAAAAAAAAAAAAAAAGCTATGTCATGGTGGTGCATGTCTCTGCAACCAAGTACAGCCAGATGTAGTGGAGCACACACCTGTAATCTCAGTACTTGGGAGGTTGAGACAGGAGCATCGTAGGTTCAAGGCTAGCCTCAGTAATTTAGCTAGTCTTCCAGCAACTTACTGAGACCCTGCTTCAAAATAAAAAGGGTTGGGGGTGTAACTCAGAGGTAGAATGCCTCTGAGTTCAATCATCAGTACAAAAACAAACAAATATTTGCAAGTTGCCAAAGTCGAAAAGTCTACCCTTCCTTTTTGTTCTTTTTCAGAGATAAAATGGCACAAAGCAACTGAGCATGATGGACATGTCTGTAATCCCAGCACCTGGGAGGCTGAGACAGGAGCATCAAAGCCAGCCTTGGCAACTTAGCAAGGCTTTCAGCAACTCAGTGAGACCCTCTTTTTAGATAAAAAATAAAATAGGAAATCTGGGCGTGGTGGCACATGCTTGTAATCCCAGCATTTGGGAGGCCGAGACCAGAGGATCGCGGTTTGCGGACAGAATCAGCTACTTACTGAGGCCCTCTGCAACTCAGTGAGACCCTGTTTCAAAATAAAGAATATAAAATTGGGCAGGGGGTGTAGTTCGGAGGTCAAATGCTTCTGGGTTCTATCCCCAGACTCACAAAATAAATAAATAAATAAATAAATAAATAAATAAATAAATAAATAAATAAATAAATAAAACAGGAGTCAGGTATGTTGGCACACGCTTGTAATCCCAGCATTCTTGTGGCTAAGACAGGAGAATCGTGGTTCGTGGACAGCCTCAGCTACTTAGTGAAGCCCTTCACAATTCAGTGAGACCCTGTTTCAAAATAAAGATTAAAAAAAAATAGGTCTGGGGGTGTAGCTCAGAGGTAGAGTGCCCCTGGGTTCCATCCCAGTACTGCAATAAAATAAAATAAAATAGGACTGGGAAATAGCTCAGAGAATGCCTCTGGGTTCAATCCCTCGTACTACAAAATAATAATTATAAATCATTCATAACATAACCAGATCAATAAGGTAGACTCTAGTGGGATGGGTTGAGAGACAAGAGGCTCAAAGGGAAACTGAGGCATCACATAACAGTCATTTCATTTAAGCCCAGCTCTGTCAATAGTTATTCTCCTCTTCCACTCATCTAGACCTGTTGATGTATGCTTGAAAGGAAAAGTGATACATTAAGTAGGACGTTTTTTCATGGAACCGTAGCTACGCAGTAACCGTAGTAACCACCAATGATGCTAACCCAAGCTGTATTTAAACTAATTGAAGCATCCAAACATATGACCCTCCAGCATCACTTACAGTCGCCCTCAGCGGCTTGCCAGCTACAATTCTGTTCCCCCACATCGCACCTGCCCTGACCATGGGCTGGAAGTGTTTGTTTTCCAATGCCACTGGTTCATCCATGAGATGTTTTAGGAGTCACTAGCTCCAATGTGGTTTGTGCCCTCCAAAACTCCAGTCTCCAAGGCAACAATGTTGAGAGGTGGTGGGACTTTTAGGAGGAGTGTGGGTCACAGGGGTCCTTGGATGGTCGCGGGGGTCCTTGACAGCCAAGGCTAGGAAGCGAGGCCGTCCTGGCGTCAGCTCTTCCCCTCGCCCTCCCTGAACCTTCTGCCTCCTCACGTGTGACAGACACTGCGCCCCCGGACTTCCTGGCCTCTAGAACTGGGAGCCAAAGTCCATTTTTTCTCTTCATAAGTCACCCAATTTCAGGTATTCTGGGATGGTGAGAGAAAGCATACTAAAACAGGAGCATTGGAGATCATTTTAGTTGAACCCAAACATAGTTTTTAATAACACTGAATCATGGAGTGAGAAAACTGTCTCCTTTCCAGTCCTCTTTCCATCCTTCTCATGAGTCAAAGAGACAGCCTGAGGTGGGGGCCATGTCTCTAACACTTCCCTAACACTTGCTAACTTTCCTTTTTAACAAAAAGAGAGCAGGCCTCAGGCTAAGAGTCTTCACTGGCAACAGCCAGCTGTAATCACCAAGATTTCCACAAGTTGCCTTTCTATTTAAGGTGGTGACACAGAGTTTCCTTTGAAGATATGTGTGAGCCAGGAGTGGTGGCTCATGCCTGTAACCTAGTGAGGCTCTCAGCAACTTAGCAAGAGAGACCCTGTTTCAAAATAAATAATAAAAAAAGAGCTTGAGGTTCAATACTCAGTGCTACAAACAAACAAAAAAACCACAGTCACATGCACACACGCACGCGCACGCACACACACACAGTCAAACTAAGCAAACCACAGTGTTGGAAGGATTCGGGTCTGGAGAGTATCACGAATGATTATTAAATAATTTTTGGTCTCTGGAGAGATGCAGGCACCCCCGGGGGGAGTGACACCTAGAGAGACCCTTCATCCCTGGTTTACTGGCCTGTGTCTCAGGGGTGATTCCCAGCTTTTCTTTCTGTTGTTTCTTTCTGAGTGTTGAGCTCAAGGATTGAGAGTAGATCTTAGGCCTCAGAATTTCCCCCAAACAGGGTGGACATCATTGCAAAGGGCAAAAAGGCTGGAGGCCTAAGGCCAGGCTCCCCCAACACAAATGGCCCTGGCCCTGCCCCCGCCCTCTGGATGTGTGGGCTCTAAGTCTCTGCTCTCACCTTCCCTTGCCCCGCAGCAGAGTTTTCAGAGCCCAGAGTATGCGGAAAGGCTTACAAATCCAGACACCACCATAAGGGATTATTAATACAACTATTGGTTGAATCACAAGTCCACCGTGGCTCTAGACCTTTCCGGTGCAGACAGTCGGAAGTGCTGGAAGCCAGAGGGGAAGAGGTGGTGAGAGGGGAGGAGAGGCAGAGGGAGGGATGGCTGGCGCCTCCTCCATCTCATCTAGATCTGAAGCCACCTGGAAACGTCTGTCTGTGGCCTCAGCAGCAGCCTTCCCCTATCCCTAGGGCTTCCCAGCAATGCCTAGTTACAAAAAGCCTGGCCTTTGGCGTCACATGATTAGTGTTCTAGTTACTGCCTGGGAAACCCCGAGGTGAATTACTTAACCTATCTGTGCCGTATTAGGCTCTACGCTAAGGTGGGGTGGCTGTCAACTCCTTGGGTCTGTTGGTAAGATCAAATGCCCACCTGTGTGTGCATGGGGCCTGCAGGCAGCCTCGGTGGATGCGGATGCCAGGGAAACCCTGTGTGTTCCTGGAAGAGGGACACGGAAGTGATTCAGGTCTGTGGCGTCATCTGGAGTATTCGACTCATCCTTTGGGAGAACTGGGCTCCCCGTAGCTCCCCTGACCTGGACCTCATGCTGGACAATGAAGTGAAAGTGAGTTTGCCGATGCTGACCCAATTCCACCTCCATTCCCACCCACGCCCTCTACCCGCGCCTCTTGACACCCTAAGCGGGGAGCCCCCCGGGTCCTCTGGGACTGCAGACTCCAGGCCCCCGCTCTCCCAGATGAGGGGAGCCAGAGGCAGAGGAGGATCTCGAGCGAAGCAGCCAAGTGTTCTTTGACTCATGGAAGAGCCAGGGACCCGTGGGGCCAGCTGGAGATCCACTGTCTGTCTGCTAGACTCTCTGGCTCCTCCACCCCTGGGAATCCAACCGCTAGAGGAACTAATCTGGCTCCCCTCGGCACCTCTTGCCCCCAACAGTTTCCTTCCTGTGCTCTCTGGGAGAAGATGAGAACTGGGAAGGAGAATGCGTCTGGGGAGGCTGGTCCAGCTCAGCTCGGCCACATCTGTATCCCTGACAGTGGCCTCCTCGTCTCCACTTAGAACTGGGAGGGAATGGGAGAGCCCTAATTCCTCCCAGGAAACAGTGATATGACTCACTCTTCAGGATAAGCCATGGGAGAATGCAGACTGTTTTCTATGAAACTCACAGGGACCTGAGGAACTAATTTTCTCACCTTTGGTAGGCAAAAAATGTGTGACAGTACGTTTTAACAGAAAACCCCCAAATTACAGTGGAGTAAGCAGCGTAGACGTTTATTTCCTTTTCACAAGGAATAATTCTGAATGTACGAAAACCAGGGTAGGTATGGCGACTTCACAAATTTTTCACCAATTTGATTTCTTTCCAACTCATTCTCATGGCCCAAGATAACTGCAAGAGTTCCTACCATCATGTTTGAGTTCCAGGCAAAGCTAGGCAGAAAGGGAAGAAATAAGATTCTTTCTGGCTACTTCCCAGAGGTCAAAGGATACTTCCCAGAGGTCAAACCCAACACTTCCACTTATAACCCTAAGAAGTCCTAATGGGCACAAATTGGCCAGAACTTTGTCAGTTCCAAAGAAGGCTGAGAAATAAACTCTTACCAGGTTGACACTGGGTCCCGTCCCATCTCTTCCGCAGTTAATGTCCTGATTCAGGCCACTCTTAGCTCTGCATTAACCACAGATTTGATCTTCCTACCTATGTACCAGCCCTCCACCTGCCCCCAATTATTTCTCTAAAATATCCGTTTGGCCATGTCTCACCCCTGCTCAGGAACCTGCGATGGCTCCCTGAAGCCTGTGGCATGAACTATGAATTCTCAGCGTGGCCTTCAAGCTCTTCACAATCGGACCCAGCCTTCCCTTCCTGCCTCATCTCCAGAAGCAGCCCGTCCTGCACCCTGCACACGATCCAGCCCAAGAGTCCCCAGTGCCCCTCAAATAACCTGTGCCTCCTCAAGCTGCTCTCCTTGGCCACAGCTCTCTTTCTATGTCCCCGTGGGCTCCAGTTCATCCAGTAGATGCTATGCAAGCATTGTGCTCCCCAGCTAAAACCTCTCTTGACAGCCGGGCGTGGTGGCGCACGCTTGTAATCCCCGCGCTTGGGAGGCGGAGACGGGAGGATTGCATAGGTTCGTAGTCAGCCTCGCTGGCTTAGGAGACCCTGTTTCCAAATAAATAAAAAATATAAAATAGGTCTGGGAGTGTAGTCCAGAGGTAGAAGGGCTTCCAGGAACCCCAGTACCACCAAAAAATAAATAAATAAAATAAAACCTCTCTTGACAAGGCCAGGTCCTCTGTGGACCTTCACTGAAGTCTCTAGAACACTCCACCTTTCACATCCAACTGCAGTGCCATTAAAACAAAACAAATAACCGACAAAATTAGGCCTTTACCTCTGAACCAGAAGCTGCTCACGGGCCATTGTCATCCCGGTGTCCCTGGCACTGGGCCTGGGCTGGCACTGGGCAGGCTGAGGGGCGAAGGCCCTCAGAGGCCCAGTGTCCTCCTCCCAGGTCCTCAGCCCAGGCCAGCCTGCCCGGAGCCCTCTAGCGCTAGGCACTACTGAGTCAGCCAGGCTGGCAGGTTCTGTGGCTCTGTCCATGCTGATGTCCTCCCTCCAAGGTGCATGAAAACTGACCAGGGCAAGTTCCACAGGATGACATTAGGTGGGACAGATCCAGCCCCACAAGGTCCCACCCAGACCCACAGGACTCCACTCATGACCTGCCGAGCGGCTCCGGCTCCTCTGACCTCCGGGTACATAACGGAGACGATGTCATTCCCAAGGAGTGAGCAGAGGCCCTCACACAGCTCTCAGGATCAGGTGAGCCAGCCCCTCCTGCCAGGCCAAGAGTCCAGCCACTTCCTCCCAACCCCGCCACAGCTCTGGGGTGCTGAGCTCAGGCCCTCGGGGCCACACTGGCTGCCTCCCCAGAACCTGTGGCCTTATACACAGTGTCCTGAGCGCAGGGGCTTCTTCCTCCCTCCCTGAGGACCAGCACCCCAGCACCCCACTAGCTGCTCAGGGGTGTCCTGCATCTAACATCCAGAGAGCAGGCATGACGTCTTCCCTGGAGGAGTTCCTGTACAAGGTATGTGTATGTGAGGGGGTACAGGGACTGAGAGGGTATTCTAAGTCCCTCAGCCCTATTTTAATTTTTGTTTAAAACAGGGTCTCAATAAATTGCTGAGGGCCTCACTAAGTTGCTGAGGCTGGCCTTGAACCCGTGATCTTCCTGTCTCAGCCTCCCAAGTATTGGGATTACAGGCATGTGCCACCATGCCCAACTGCACAAGACTTGTCATAGCCTGGGTGTCCCTAAGAAGTCTCAGGTCCTGGTTCTATGCCCACCCCCCCATAACCTTTCAGCTAGACTTAGGGGCCTCCCTGGGGGAAGGAATGGCCAGAATTCCCAAGCCAGGAAGATCCAATATTTATTTTGATCCCTCACCCCATCCCCCTACACACACACACACACACACACACACACACACACACACACACACACACACTTGCAAACCCCAGCATCATTGTCCCTGCCCCAGACGTTCCTGTGCCACTTCGCACCTTGACCGTGGGGCTTGAGGCTGGCGTCTTCACTGACTGATTGTCTATGAACCGGGGATATCTATTAACTCCTATGTACCTGGCGCACAGAAGAGGCCCAGTGGACGTGGTTGCCTTCCTCTTGCCCATCTTCTCCCACACTGTGAAAAAGGGGCTTTTCAAGGCCGGCTCCATCCCTTGGAGGGCAGAGGTAACCCCAGAAGCCCCTCCTCCTCTGGGCCAGCTTCTCTGGCTGATCAGCTTGAAGCTTGGTGGGGATAAGCCGGTCCACCTCTCTCCTCCTCCCCAGGGCTGATCATAACAGCTGAAGCCATTAAGCATTTATGAAGTACCATCCTGCAGGATCAACTTCTGCTTTTTTGGTTAAGTCACACAGCGCCTCCTGAGGTGGGGGAGGGTCTAGGAGAGCCGGGCAGTGCGGTGGCACACGCCTATCATCTCAGTACCTGGGGGGGCTGAGACAGGAGGAACAGAGGTTCGCGGCCAGCCTCGGCAGTAAGTTTGAAGCCAGCCCGGGCAACTTAGAGAGTGCCTGTTTCAAAATAACAAAACACGCCAGGCGTGGTGGCGCACGCTTGTAATCCCCATGCTTGGGAAGTAGAGACTGGAGGATCCCACGGGTTCAAAGTCAGCCGCGCTGGCTTAAGAGACCCTGTTTCCAAATAAAAATATAAAAATGGGTCTGAGAGTGTAGCCCAGAGGTAGAAGGGTTTCCAGGAACCCCAGTACCACAAAAATAAATAAATAAACAAATAAAATAACAAAACACAACAAAAATATAAAAACAGCAACAACACAGCGAGAAAACCAAAGACTTGCTCAAAGGCCATGCAGTTAGAAAGAAGTCGACTCCTGACCACCTTTCCTTACAAAGCTGCCGTCTCACCTCAGCCTGTCCTCATCCCTCGCCTCTGCTATTCGCAGGCGGAGGGACCTTGCGTGAGCGACTTCACCTTGCTGAGCCTCTATTTCCTATCTGAAATGTGGGGACAGTAACACTTCCCTCGAAGGCGGATGGAGGTTTCCACACAGAAAGAGCAGCACGCCGTGCATAGGAGCGCTTGGGCCCGCCAGCACCCTCAGACCTCCCAGCAGAGTGAGGGGAGGAACAGGGGTGACCTGCTGTCCCCACCAGAGACTGTGAAGCAGAGCCGCCCAGCTGTCGTCCAAAGGCGGACTCCCCGAGCTCTTGTGGGCTCTCAGGTTCTCCATTTCAAGGCTCCGTTCCACATCACAGCCGATTACTTACAAATAGCTTCCCGCCTCATGGATCACTTACACAACAGAGAGAAAGGGGTGATTGTTCCTGAGAAGGAAGGTCTCCCGGGCCTCTCCTCAGAGCAGCTGAGAGAGGGCTTAGGAGGAGAGGGAGGAGCAGCCACAAGAAATAAGGATGCGGTAGGTCCCAGGCAGGTGTGCAGGGACCCGCGGGTGTCCATCCCCAGAGGGCAACAGACAGCAGGGGCACGGAGGCTCAGAAAGGACCCCGCGTCGTGATAACAGGACAGAGAGGTGGCCAGGAGGAGCCCTCACCAGCTCCTGAGCCTGGTTCCTCGACAGCAGCCCCTGGCTGGGGGTGGGCTGCCCCCCTGCCGGGTAGATGGAGCACAGCAGGTGCCCTCCTCTCTCTCTGGATTTTGCCAGACCTTCCCACACCACTAGGGTCCACATGCCCTTCCTCAGAAGCAGCTGGGACAGGCTGGCCCTCCAGGCCTCCAGGCTCCAGTACAACTCAGGCCATCGAGGCTGAGCCGGGGAGATGCTGGAAGAGACTTATGTCAGGATAATATCTGCACCCGAGGCGTTGGCAGTGACCCCAGAGCCTCCCCCTGCCCTTGGCGGTCCTTGACTTTGCTGCCACCACTAAGCCGGGCCCTCCATTAACGCGCAGGGCCAAGCATGCACAGAGTCCCCCTTTGTGGCTCCTCTTCGCGCAGCTGAGACCAGCTGGCACATTTTCACAAAAGGCTTTACTAAATGCTAAGGGAGAACAAAAGGGAAATAATTACAGAAAACACGAAAAACCCAGCCCTGGCTGCCAAGTTCCCAAAGTACAGGTTTCCATTCCTTTGGTGACAACACGTCGCCCCAGAAGCCTGGGACAAGGCTGTGGGCACCTAGCCGGGCCTTCTTCCTTCCCAGCCCTGGTGGCAGGCGCCATCTTGCTTCTTGACCTGGGAACCACTTGGTCATCCTGGGGACGTCTCCTGCCCCCTTCCTGCTCTGCCCCACCCAGGCCTCCCACTGGGTTCTGGTCTCTGGCAGAGGCATGAGCTGGGTCCCCTGGGGCCGGTGGTGACCAACCAGCACATGATTACTATAATGGGAGGTGGTTCTCCCACACTGACCCCCACCGAGAAGCCCACCCAGGTTGCAAGGTCCGAGTGTGGCCTAGGAGGGGCCCTTCAGAAGAGCTGAAGGGCCTCTGAGTCAGGAATGGGCAGACAGACGTGGGACATTTTCCCTGTGGGGAGAGGAAGAGTCTCTGAAGATTGGCACAACTCAACACATACCACTCAAGCCCCTACTGTGCGCCCTGCTGGGCACTGAGCGTGAGGGACGCAGGTGAACAGAGACATGACACCTGCCTGCTCAGATCTTATAAACAACGGGGCAACTATGATACCGACAGTTTAGTGCCACGAGGGATGGGCAATCCAAGGGCCGTGGGGACCTGGATGTCTCACTCAGGGCTGGTGACAGGGAAGCCGTGGGCTGCTGCCAGGAAGAGGTGCAGGCAGAGAAGAAGGGCTCAGGGTGAAGACAGGCTGGTCTGCAAGGAATCCCAGCCCAGGAGGCAGGAGGAGAAGATGGAAGAGGCTAACGAGCATTTTCTCACTGCTGAGTCTGGGCAGCTATTGGCGGTAAAGCAGGCCTAGCCTATGCTGTGGAGAGGCCCCGGCCCAAGGCTGCGCTGCCAGTCAGGAAGGCAAAGGGTTTAGTTCCTGGACAGGCCACTTCTCAGCTGCCCCTGGCTACCCCCAGGTCCGGGTCTCGGTACTTACCCAGGGCCACTGAGACCCATCTCCAGAGGCCGACACGGAATTGTCCTTACAGAGAAGGAAAGGTCGTAGGAGGGAAAAACAGTTCAGAGGGTCAAGACACTGAAGAGGCTAGCCCAAAATGGGAAAATGAGTCAGGAAGCCGAGAGCCAAGAAGTTGGGATGGGTTAGGGCAGGTGTTTCAGACAAAGCATGACTAATACAAGGTGTGGGAAGCCTTGAGTTTTCGGGCAGCCTCGGGAGCCAGGCAGCGGAGCGCACAGGCCAGAGCCCATGGCTGCTCAGGGTGCAGGTTTCCACGGCTCAGCGCTCGTGTTCCAGCGCAGTTGCCTTACTCCCGCCCACACAGCAACCATCCAGAGGTAGAAAAGCCCCTAGGTTCCACCCCCCCAGTATCACCAAAAAATGAAAATAAAAAAATAAAGCACTGACACACTGATTGGTATATAATAGGTGCTTAATAAATATGGGTTCTCTCTTCTGAAATAAGAACAAAGGGTTGTGGTGATAAATAGTTCAGTGTTGAACTGTGCACACTGACGCTGCCATCCTCTTAGCAGGTGGAGCCACTCAGGGCCTCGGTGACAGCTGCGGACTGATCGCTGATATTGCGATGGAGAGTTTTAGTGTGCGTGCACGTGCGTGTGCGTGCACACGCCTCAGCACCCTCTTGCTCCTCTACAGTTGGCAGAAGCAGACGCTTCTTTGTTTTTTTTAACCTGTCCCCTTTCCATGCCGTCAAAAACTATGTTCTATACCTAGTGATTCGTTTCTCCAGGGAGAATCAAAACTTGAATTAGAAATCCTGCTTAACAGCTACCGTTGCTTACACCCAAATGCTTGCTCAGTCCTCACGTCGCTGTTACCATTTCCACCTTCCAGGTGGAGGGAGCAGGCTCAGATAGCGAATGCTGTGACTTGAGGCCGCAACCCAGGAGAGCAGAGTGGCTGGTACACCTGCCCTGGACTGGAGGTCAGAATAAATTTCATTCAAGCCATGGGAGTTCTGGAGTCACTTTGGTTTCGGTCACCTGGTCTACCCTAGCTAATTCACCTCGCAACCAGGAAGCTGGGTTTAATGTCTTTTTCTTCCTCTTCTTTTTTGTTTTTGTTTTTTGGCAGTGCTGGGGATTGAACCTAAGGCCTCTTAGATGCTAGGCAAGCACTCTCCCACTGACTTACAGCTCCAGAGCAGAAGCTAGGTTTAGAAAGGCATGGTCTGTGGTCTGGCCACAGGAGCCTGAGGTGAACTCATGGGAATCACAGGCCTTGCCCAAAGGTATTGAGGTCACTCTGGAGCATCCCCAGCCATCTACACCCCACACACGAGTGTAAATGTGCACCTGGGCCAGGGCCTAGAGCACAGTAGGACTAAGTAATAAGCCATAAATGAAAGAATGGTGGGGCGTGGTGGCGCACGCTAGTAATCTCAGTACTTGGGAGGCTGAATCAGGGGGATGGCAGGCTTCCTGCCAGCCTCAGTAACTTGTGAGGTC
Organism: Muscardinus avellanarius; assembly: GCF_963383645.1. Lineage (NCBI taxonomy): Eukaryota > Metazoa > Chordata > Mammalia > Rodentia > Gliridae > Muscardinus > Muscardinus avellanarius. The sequence continues at coordinate 79,368,359 of NC_137798.1, read as the reverse complement.
CTCCCAACTCAGTGAGACTTTGTTTCAAAATAAAGTAAAAAGACCTGGTGTGTACCTCAGAGGTAGAATGCCCCTGGGTTCAATCCCCAGTATCACCAAAAAATAATAAAAAAAAGAATGAATGAATGAATGTATACACTCACGCTCCTATATATAAAAACAGTTATAGACAAATATGCCCAATACATAAGTGTTGAAAATCTTCAATATACGAGCCGGGCGTGGTGGTACATGCTTGTAATCCCAGTAGTTGGGAAGCTGAGACAAGAGGATCGCAGGTTCACCTCCAGCCTTGGCAAATTAGTGGGGCCTCCGCAGCTTGGTGAGACCCTGTTTCCAAATAAAGAATAAAAAATAGGGCTGGGGGTATGGCTCAAAGGTAGACTGCCCCTGAGTTCAATCACCAGTACCACACACAAAAAAAATCAGTATAGACAAGCATATGTAACATGGATACTTAAATACACGTGCTTGTGCACCATACACATATATGACCACAAAACAAATCCAAAATAGACAAACATACACACAGAGAGACGTTATGAGCAAACATATATGATGCAGATATCCACAGCACACACCTACTTACCCTTATACACAGGCACAGGGACCTTCCACCATGACTCTGGGACCAGGAAGAAATCAGCCTACACTAAGAGCCCTATCATGTTGGAGCTCGTCAGAAAGCGTTTTTCAGCCCCCGCTTACTGGCCGGTGACTGGCCTCTGGCCCTGGGTCTCCATGCTTAGGGCTGGCTGGGCAGGGAGGCAGAGTCCCTGGTGGTGGCCCCTCGTGGGTGGGCAGGCAGGCAGCGGACGCAGAGGTCACTGGGGTGAGAGCTGGCTGCTGCTTCTGGCTGACATGTGAGCTGGAGGGACCACCTCTCAGACCCTTCTCCTCCCCCACTGACCCCTACCAGCCCCAGGCACAGCCAGCTCATGCCTCTAAATCCTGCCAAGTTCTTACAGCCGGAGAGCTAGGCACAGAGGGCCATGATGGGTGGTGGTAAAGACCAACACTCAAGCGTGTAGACACGCACGGTTGCACACTGCAGCCTGAGAGGAGGGCAGGCACGCAGACTCACAATCCCAATGCACTTCGTGCTCAGAGACACACCTCTGAACATCCGGAGACATGGCAGACACATGCCACACCACAGAAGCCTACAGAGATACCCAAGGACCCACACACGGAGTCCTATGTAGATACCAGTGGGCACCCCACCTGATGTGTCTCTTCACAGCCACGCACAAATGACCATGGGCATGCAGACACCCAGTGGCCCATCACCCCACCCCTGCTGCATGGAATAGTTCCTCCTTCACCTGGGACCAAGAGGCAAGACATCAGGCCAGACCACTCCCCACCCTGCTGGGTGGGCCTGGCAGGGAGGCCAGAGGCGCTTCCTGGGAAGGAATAGTGGGTGCCCTAAGGTGCTTCCTGTGGCCGCCCACTTCTGGGTTGCTGCTGCCTGCCTGCGGGCGGTAGGTCTGGTGGAGAGACGGTTCTGGAGTCACGTAGCTTGGTTTTTGTCTCTGCCGGTTCCCGGGAAGCACTGGCAGGGGTGTGCGCCTCACCCGCTCACAGATGTACCTTTCAAACCTGCACATATAAGTCAACAGAAGCAAGAGGGGCACACTCCCAGGCTCAGTTTCTTCATCTATAAAACGGGGTTAGCAATGCTTTCGCAGCCGCTCCCACCCCCCCGACCCAGAATCGTGGGGAGGGCAGGGGGCGGCCTCTAAAGGGCCAGACCAAGTTGCTGCCTTCCTAGGGATCCAGCGCTGCCGTCCCCGCCCGAGTCCTGAACTTCGATGGCAAACGCTGGGCGCCACACCTGGAGGAGGCTGGCCAAGCGGACTGGGCTGCCTCCCCCGAGGCAGGCTAGTTTTGGCGTCAGGCGCCCTCAGAGCTGCGATCGCCCTTTTCCAGCCCGCACGGCCAGGCGCTCTCAGAGCTGCGCCGCCCGCGGGCCGGCTCGGAACTCGGCCTCACTCGGGGCCTCGGGGCTGGAGGCTGGGTGGGCGGGGTGGCCTGGAGCCCCGCCCCGATGCACAGCCTTGAAACCCAGTCGCAGACAAGCTTCAGTCCCAGAAGGGAGCTGCTGTCTGAGCAGGAAACTGCATCTTCAGACTTCTGCCCAGCCACGAGAGGACCTGGGGTCTCACGGGAGCCGGAGGATCTTCCAGGACGACCCAGCCCCTCGCTGCCGGACCCGCCCGCGCCGCTGCTCACCAGGTACCGCGCCCACAGCCTTACCTGCCGCCTCCTGACTCCCCGGGCTTCCAAAGGATGCTCAGGCTACCACCAGAGGGGACCTCGGGGCAGCAGTGGGGGGAACATCCAGCCCCTAACTCAGGTCCCTCCTGTGCCAGGAGATCCCCCAGCGGGAGGAGCATGGTGATTTTCTCTTGGAGCCCCCTGGCTCAGGACTTCTGAGAAGATGCCAGCCATTCGACTCCTCACTTGTTTCCTGCAGCTCCTGGCGGGTCTGGCGCTGCCCGTTGTGCGCCCTCAGGTAAGAGCTCCTCCCACCGGTCCCTGGATGGGATCTGCCTCCTCGGCCTGGGAAGGGAAGTCGACCTGCTCCAGGGAGCGGCACCTCCTGGGATGTCCACACACTTCACAGCGGTCAGACTGAAGCCCAGGCCAGACTGGAGCCCAGTCCTCGGGGAGGAGACCTCAGGCCTCAGGCCGGGCTGTCCTCAGCTCCAGGGGGCTGTCTTAGTGGGGGCAGGGAAGCCACAGGGAGGTTTCCTGTCTGGCCCCTGGAGCCCTAGTGGCTTTGCTAAAAGCATCTGTCCACTAATCCCAGGCAGTTCCCTGGCCTTGTGGTCAGGGTCGAGGCCCCGTGGCCAGCCAGGCGCCCCCAGGACCTCTGACCTGGCCTGGCGGGGAGGAAGCTGGCTGAAGAGACTCTTGGTGGGGAGAAGAGGCCCTGCCCCCAACCGAAGCTCAGGACTGAGCTGGGGACTCTTGGGTGGGCTGGGGATGAGACAAGGGGTCCCCTGTGCCCTCTCTCCCGGGTGGGTGGCTGGAGGTCCTGAGTGCAGGGCCTGGGGAAGCGAGCAGGGCCCTTTTCCCAGGAGCTGGGTGAGTCTGGCTGGAGGCCAGCTTGGGCAGTGAAATCCTGACAAAGCCAATGAGCTCCCTTCCCACCGCCCTGCCCCACTGCCCTGGGAGTCCCCAGCCTCAGCTCAGGAGCGGGTGGGCTGGGTGGTCCCCAGCCGAGCAGCCCAGCCGTCAGCCAGCTTGCTGCAGAGCTGGCCAGAGGTGTAACGTTACTGCAGCACCAGCTCCTGGCGCCGCCTGCCCCAGCCCCTCAGCTCCCACCAGCTGATCACCTCCCCCTGGGCTCTGGCGCTCAGCCAAGGCGGGCTGTACAGAGCCCAGAAGCCTGGCCTGGGGGCTGGGTAGAAGGAGACCCCACAGGACTGTAAGATCTTTGGGACACCGGAGGCCTCCAGCCTCCCCCCCTTTTTCCAAATGAGGAAACTGAGGCCAGAGAGAGGTGGGACCTGCCCAGGGTCCACTTAGTTTCTTGTTGCATCTGGAAAGAGGCAGCTCGGGACAGAGGCAGGGAAGAGCTCGCGGGGGCTCTAGCCTCCTGCCATCACATTTGGCCCCAGAGACAGAGCCCCAAGGTGACCCCGTCCTCTCTGCACTTTTATGTCCGCAGCAGTGGGCCCTGTCTACCGGGAACGTCTCGTCGGAGGTGGAAGGTAAGCCAGCAAGGCCGCGGGTTTGCGTGCTCAGCCCCTCTCTTCTTTCCTCCCAAGCTCCGGCAGAGGACAGGAAAAGATTGGCATGCAGGGTGGGTGCCTTCTGATAATAAGTTTGGGAGAGGCCAGGCATGGTGGTGCACACTTGTAATCCCAGCATTTGGGAGGCTGAGACAGGAGCATCACGGTTCACCGACAGCCTCAGCTACTTAGGCCCTTTGCAACTCAATGAGACCCTATTTCAAAATAAAAAATAAAAAATAGGGCTGGGGGTGAAGCTCGGAGGTAGAATGCCCCTGGGTTCCATCCCTAGTAGTGCAAATAATAATAATAGTAATAAGTTGGGGAGAGTCTATAAGCTGGATGGCGTCAGCAGGGTATGAGCAACCCACCCGTCGTGACCCAGCAGCCTGGAGAGGATTGTAGTCCTCCGCCAGGGTCACCCATACTCAGAAGGCAGGCCAGTAGAGTGAGGGTTCATCCAGCTGGCTGAGAGCCCCTTCCCAGCATGCTCTAAGGGTGCAGATGGGGTCTTGGAGGGTAGGCTAGGTGTGAGTGCCAGGGTCCAGACTGGGGGTCTGGGAGCTGGATGCAGCAGGCCAGGAATCAAGAGAATCGGTGTGGAGAAGGGCCCTCCCCGGCAGCCCAGCCCAGGGAGAGCTGCAGGGATCTGACCAGGCCTTTCCATTGATTACAAACAGACAGAACATGAGTCGCGCCCTCCCTGGCCCCTTCCCTCCCCGCCCTGGGTTGCATCAAGAGGGAATCTTCAAAGGGCAATGAGATGTTTGCCAAAAAGACATACGTGCAGAAGGCAAGAGGCCCGTGCCAGGCCCCCTGCCTTGCTCCTCCCTCCCTGCCTCGCCAAGACGTGCAGAGCGGCCACACACCGCTGCTGAGGCTTCCCACTGCGCCGTGGGAGAGGGGGCGTGTAGGGACGTGCGCAGGCACACGCGTGACGGCCTCTGTGGGCTGGGAACACCCTCTGCTGTCCTGCCTGCCACATAGACTGACTGTTCTCTCCCGGGGCTTGCCACGCCCTGAAGCTTGAGGCCAGAACCCTGGGCCACTCAACAGGTACCAGCTCTCGTTGACCATGGGCTCCCCCCTCCACACTATGCCCTTTGGAACTGGCACAATATTATGCTCTTTGCGACTTGGGGAGGGACCCACTCGCATGTCCCTTGTGATGCTTTTAGTGCGGTTCAGGCAACAGCTACCAAAGATGTCAGAGCCTCAGTTTCCTTGTCTGTAAGATGGGAGCATTAGGCTACATGATACTGAAGGCTCTTCCTTTTTCTCAGATTAAAGGAATCTCTGACTCACGGAGGAACATGAGGGTATATATTTCCCAGGATTCTGGGGAGAAAGATTAGAAGTGTAGTTTCATTAAGTCAGCCTAATCAATCAGGGGGATTGTATTATGGCCAGGGAAGCACAATGAGCTTTGGACCCCAGGATTTTTTTTCTTTTTCTTTCTCTTTCTTTCTTTCTTTCTTTCTTTCTTTCTTTCTCTCTCTCTTTCTTTCTTTCTCTCTTTCTTTTTTCAGTACCAAGGATTGAACCCAGGGACATTCTACCTCCAAGCTCCACCCCAGCCCTATTTTTTATTCTTTTTGTTTTGCTTTGTTGGTGGTACTGGGGTTCCTGGAAACCCTTCCACCTCCGGGCTACACTCCTAGACCTATTTTTATATTTTTATTTGGAAACAGGGTCTCTTAACCCAGCAAAGCTGGCTTCGAACCTGCGTGATCCTCCTGTCTCCGCCTCCCAAGCGCAGGGATTACGAGCATGCACCACCACGCCCAGATTATTATTTATTTTGATACAGGGTCTCACTGAGTTGCAAAGTGCCTCACTAAGTAGCTGAGGCTGTCCGCGAACCGCGATCCTCCTGTCTCTGCCTCCCAAATGCTGGGATTACACGCACGTGCCACCATGCCTGGCTTAGTTTTTTGTATTTTTGTTTTGTTTTGTTTTGAGGTACTGAGGATTGAACCCAGGGAATTCTACCTCCAAGCTGCACCCCCAGCTCTATTTTCATTCTTTATTTTGAAACAGAGTCTTGCTAAGTTGCAGAGGGTCTGAGTAGCTGAGGCTGGCTGTGAACCTACGATCCTCCTGTCAGCCTCCAAGTACTGGGATGTGCCACCATGCCCGGCTTGGGCGCTAGTTCTTAAGATCTGAAAATGCCCTTCCCTCCTGCTAGCAGCGCAGCCTGGCCCTGGACACCGATTTTCACTCTTCGTCTTCATGGTAATAGCGTTGGACATTTACTATCATTCCTCCTGACCACAAAGCTGTGAACTAGGAAAGCATCCCGATTTTACAGATGAAGAACCTGGGACTCAAAGAGGCCCTCGGGGTCGCCTGTGCCTCAGGCGCTCCTCAGTGTATCTGCAGAACTGGCCTGCTCAGCACAAGCCTCCCAGCCGCCGGGTGGCTGAGCAGGCATGAGCAGGGCGTCCCTTGCAGCCAGCTGGCTGTGAGGAGAACACCTGCTGGGCTCAGGCTGCTGGCCAGTGGCTCTGCCCAGACTGGTGGCCCCTCTCCAGTGCCTCTCCAAATGCTTGCTCGCGGGATTTAACGTCTCCCTACTTGGGTCTCCTCCACTCTGTGCAGTAAGGCAGCTGAGAACAGATGGAGACTCACCCGCAGTGCTGGAGAGAGCTGAGAGCCCAGGAGCGGCTCCAGGAGTGGCCCTTGGGGAACACCCAGCCCTGGCCAGGCGCCTCACAGGGCTACAGCCTCCCATCCCTCCCTCCCCCTAGCTCCAACCCCAGCAGGTCTGGGGCCAGCGGAAGAGCAGCTGAGCGGGGCACTCCCCTGAGGGGCTGGCTCACACTGGGACTGGTCACTGCGCTCCCTCTGCTGAGCCTCCTGGGGCCACTTTGTTTCTCCAGGGGTCTGTCTTTCCTGGAGCCCAGCTTGATGGGAATTTGTTCCTGGGCTGGTAGGGGGTGGGAGTGCTCCCTTCTCTGCTGGCCCCAGTGGCTGGCCCCAGGGCTGAAGCCCCAGCCTTCTGGGGTACTTTAGCAGCTGGATATTTGTCTATTCTTATTTATGTTTCCATGGCAGAGATTAAACGTATAGAGTGGTTTAGTGCTCGCAAAGGCTTTAGACTAAACACACAGCTCCCGGAGCTGGCGGTGGGAAGGTGTTCTCTGGCCCTGTATTGCAAAGGGGCTGCATATAGAGATAGTGGGGCCTTGTTTCCCACTTGGGTCCGGGGAGGGTGTCCGGTGGCCTGGAGGGGTAGTCAGGGAGCCTTTGGGTCCCCCTCTAGCCCCCAACTCAGCCCTGAGTAAAGTCGTGAGTGTCCCCTGAGCAAAGCCAAGCAGGATGGAGCAGCAGACCTCAGATAAGTGGCTTCATTGCCTCAGTGGCCGCCCAGCTCCCTCCACGTGGCCGCTCTGCCTCCTGGGTATTTTCCACCAGCCCGTAGGCCTGTCTCGAGGGCCTCTGCCACGACTGAAGTTTATTTTTCTTCTGAGATTACCCGGAGACTCAGGTGCTCATAGGCTCAGTGGAATGGACTTTGGCCCCATCTTCCTCCTAGGAAGGGCTGCTGGGGGAGGCCGTGGCTCCATGCCAAGGCTGCTGGCTTCCCAGGTGACCCAGCCCCCCTGTCCCCAGCAGCTGAGGATGGCCCTCAGGGGTGGAGCAGGATGACCCAGGCCCGGGGATATTTCTCTGCCCACATTCTCAAGGCCGGGCCGGGCTGGGTTGCACGCACTGAATCACAGACAGTTTGTCAGAGCGGAAGAGACCTTAGCAACCACCTATTCCCAGCCTTCTTCTTTTTCGCCAGCTGAGGAAATTGATATACCCAGAAAGGTTAAGTGACCTCTCCAAGGTCACACAGCCAGTATGGGGCCAGGACTAGAAACCAGATGTCCTGGCCCTGGCCACTCCCAGTGAAACTCCTGTTTGGGTCTTGGCCCCAGGACTTCCCTGAAGGAGCAGCGACTTCTGAGGGATTCCAGATCAGCTGCCAAAAAATCCCATTCACCACAACCAAGACATTACAAGGGTTGGGGATGCCCCTGATAACCCTCGGCCCTCAGTGAGCTGTCCTCTAATCAGCCAGGAGCCACTTGGCCGCTGTTTATGGGTACCTCCCTCCAGTCCTCCCAGAGCCTCCATCTGGCTGTAAAGGAGATAAGAGCCACCAATGATGGAGGAGGAGGAGGGGAGCTCGGCCCAGCTGTGCTCTGGGGGGAGCATCTGCTCCTGGAGGAAGCACTGGAGAAGCCAGGGAGGAGGTGGGAAGGGGCCTTGGGAAGGGGAGGCTTTATTTAGATAGAAGTGAAAGAGGGGGGCTGGGCTGTGGCTCCGTGCTAGAGCATTCGCCCAGCGTGAGAAGGCTCTGGGTTTGGTCCTCAAAGCTGGGGACGATCCCTGTGCATCCTGGCTGGTGGCTGGGCCACACTGCTCCGTGATCTTGGCTGCAGGGAGAGGAGCTGGCACAGTGGGGCTGGAAACTAGGGAACCATGGCATTCTCTGGGGCAGAGGCCAGATTTCCCTGCAGGATTTCAGAACTGGCTTGAGCAAACTCCCCACGATGAAGGAAGCACCAGGTGGGGCCTGAGAAGGGTCACAGGGCGCAAGGAGCTGCCGGTATGGTCATCAAAGCTCCAAAGAACCAAGGCACACGCGGGTACCTGGGTTGAGGATTGCGGGGTAGAGGGCTGGGCTGAGAGCGCAGGACCCACGGATTCCATTCCACTGGGATTTGCACCTGGCAGAAGAGCTGAGGGTCCCGCAGGCTTCCCCAAAGGTTCACGTCAAGAGTTGGGAGCAGAGAGGCTTGGACGGGGCTAGGGGCTTCCTGGAGGAGGACATGTGGCCCCTGCTGGCCTCATCCCACTTTCTTGCCTTCCCGTAGTGGTGCCGTTCCAGGAAGTGTGGGGCCGAAGCTACTGCCGGGCACTAGAGAGGCTGGTGGACGTCGCCACAGAGTACCCCGACGAGGTGGAGCACATATTCAGCCCGGCCTGCGTTTCCCTGCCGCGCTGCACCGGCTGCTGTGGCGACGAGGACCTGCACTGCGTGCCAGTGGAGACGGCCAATGTCACCATGCAGGTAGGCAGGCCCTCCTCCTCACCTTGCCGCCCCCCCGAGGGCCACGGAGCTGCCCATGACACAGAGGAGGCCGCGGTCCCAAGCCGTGTCCCTCCCTCCCCGCTCTGGCACAGGGGCCTCCTCGTCCGCATTCTCACCAGGCAACAACCTTTCTTCTTCCTGCAGATCCTGAAGATCCCCATTGTGGGTCGGGGCTCCTACGTGGAGCTGACGTTCTCCCAGCATGTGCGCTGCGAGTGCAGGTAGGTCCTGGGGGGCAGCAGGGACAGGCCCTGTGCACTCGGCAGCCCTGGCACAGGGGGTCCAGGGCAGAGACGGAGCCACCCAGCCCTACAGCATGCCTTCCCGTGAGCGGCTGGCCGGGGCAGCTGCCTTTCATTTTTACCTCACCAGCCAGTTTGGCCTGCGGAGCTGTCCCCAGCAGCTGGAACACAGCTGCCGCCATGCCACAGGAGGAGAGGAAGCCTGGGTTCCCCCTGGACTTGCAGGGACTCAGCACACACTGTTCCTCTCCTCTGAGATGGGAGGCAGCTGCCACAGGCCTCAGGTGGCAAAGACATCACAAACCCAGACTTGGTTCTGGGCCGGGTGGAGCGACCGTGGGAGGGGGTAGACGGGGCTGAGAAGTGGAGGAAGGATAGTCCTGAGTAGTAGGAAAGGGCAAACGAAGGATGCACTGTGGTCTCCCTAAAGCTGCAGCCCCCTGCCACCTTGTCCTGGACCCTGGGAAAGAGTACTGCCTCCCAGGTTCAGGAAGAACAAGATGGGCTGGGGGGTTGCTCGTGGTCCCACTGGGTGTGGAGGGAGGCGAGACTGGAGGTCAGAGCCCCGGCGTGCGGTGGGAGAGGGGAGGACAACCATTTATTGCATGTCCTCTGCACCTAGTCCCACACGAGGCACTTGTGTGCGTCCCCATCGGTTTGCATGTGTTTATTAAGTGCCCGCTGTGTGCCAGTCACTAGCCTAGATGTTGGGATTCTGCGGTGAGCAAAGACAGAAAGGACCCCGCTCTCATGACTACCCTGTCCCCGCTGTGTGGATGGCAAAGCCCAGCCTGGATGCAGCTAACAACTGAGGGGTTTGGATCTGAATCCTGCCTCCTCATCCGAAGCCTGCCCTTTCTCATGCCGCCTCTGTTGGCCACATTCTCCCGCAGCCCCAGTACCGCTCGGGCTTGGCCCTGCCCAGCACCCAGGGCTCTGGCTGCCTGCTTTGAACCCGAGCCCAGGCTCCAGGCCCCTTCACCATGCCAGCGCGGAGGCCCTGCCTTGGCCTGTTCCCTCTTGGCCAGAGCTTCACCATGTAACAATAGTTTAGTCATGACCCCTCCTGGGCAGTTGCGGACACCTTCACCTTCACAGGCACCCCTCTGGGGCAAGCACAGGAGGAGTGTCTCTGACTTGCCCTCCATGGGGCGCTGTGACCAGGCATTTCCAAGGAAGGGCCAGCCCAGGCCCAGTGTTCCCAGGGAAGGCTGAGGCCCCAGCCCCTTCCAGCAGCCACAGCCCTGGAGGCAGAGATGGGACCTGCCTGGGGACCGAGTGGCTCTGCTCAGCTCCCCTCGGCCCCCACCGACTGCCCCTGCTGTTGCCGGGTTGGCTGGAGGTTGCGCCCTAATAGGCTGCCTCAGCTGGCAGCCACCACCGCCCCTGTCCATAGCCTGGTCCATCATTTATGATCCTTGAGGAAACTCCCAGAATGCACTCTGGAAGGAAGGGGAGGAAGCAAACAGAGGAAGAGAAGCAGCAGAGGATAAACTCAGAAGCCCCCAGACTTGACACCAAAAGGCTGAGTGCAGGGAGCTCCGAGAGGAAATTTGTATTTCTCTTGGTGGGGTCGCTGGAGCCCAGGGCGGAGGCCTGGGCCCATGCTGCCCCCCAGTGGTCGCATCACCAACTGCAGGACCAGCACTTGGGGGGGCGTCTGAAGGCAGGCGGGGAAGGCAGGGAGGCCCCCTCTGCCACTCTCCTGATTCTCCCTTACCCCCTCTCTCTCTCTTTTTCGTAGACCTCTGAGGGAGAAGATGAAACCAGAAAGGTAAGTGGGAAGAGGCTGGGACGTGGGGCAATTCTGGGGCCTGCCAGCCCCTGTCCTAGCATGGGGCCCCAGCCGCTCTGCCCTGACGCCTCTGGCTTATTGCAGGAGGAGACCCAAGGGCAGGGGGAAGAGGAAGAGAGAGAAGCAGAGACCCACAGACTGCCACCAGTGAGTGCGCGGGCGCCCAGGGATGGCAAGGAGGCGGGGCCAGGGGGACCCCCGCCCTCCAGCAGGGCCCAGTGGTCGGGAAGGGAGAGGCTCAGGGAGTCTTGGGGGCCAGAACAGGGCACCAGGAACCTCCCCGAGGCCCAGGAAGTATCTGGGAACCTCAGTTTGTGTCTGGCTTGGCCTTGAAGGAATCATTTCACCTTCCCACACCTCGTTTTCCCTTCATAAATTGCCATCAGTTGTTGGGTCATTCTAGAGACATTTGCCCAGCCCTTCCTGTGTGTGCCAGGCACTACAAGATTCCTGCGCTCCTAACATGTACATTCTAATGGGGAGACGCTTCCCCCAGCGACTTCCTAGCGGGCCGGGGGAGCTGCGGCCCCACTGGCTCCCAGGCCAGTGTTTCTGCCTTGAGGTCCCGCTGCTTCCTCCTGCTTCTCTTGCCCTTTGTCCATCTTGGCTTCACACCTGGGACAGCAGGCTGGAGTCCCAGGATTGGGTGTGGCTGGGACAGGAGGATTAGGGGAGGGAACACCCAAACTGGTGAGAGAAATAGCAAAAGACAATGCTTCACACGCACAGTAAACCGGGTTCTCCTTCAGGGCTGAGGCTTCTTGCTAGCTGCAAGCAGAAAGTCATTTTATCTGTGCGAGTGGGGCCGACCCAACTTCTGACCCCATCAGCCAGCTCCTTCCTGAGTAGAGATTTCCACCCCACTCTGTGAGGGAAGGGATCAGGCAAAGTCCGTGCCCCTGTGGTTTATAGCCCTCATTTCCCCCCCCCCCAGTGGTCCTGGGAGTTGAACCCATGGGCATCCTACCTCTGAGTCACACCCCCAGCCCTGTTTTATTTTTATTTGAAACAGGGCCTCATTAGATTGATGAGAGTCTCACTACCTGCTAAGACTGTCCCCAAACCTGCAATCTTCCTGTCTCAGTCTCCCAAGTACTGGTATTCCAGGTGTGCACCACCACACTCAGCTCTGTGGCCCTCGTTCCTGCTGTGGGCCCACCCAGTGATGTGGGGAAGGCGCTGGAGTGAAATCAAAACTCTCAGCCACACTGGGCAGCCCCAGGAATGAAATATCTCATTGCTCCACTTTCTGGGCATCAGTCTTGAATATTTCATTTGTGAATCTGGTGAATTTCAAAAGCCCATGTGTTCCCTTCCTCCTTGGTTGACACTGAACATTTTCATCGTAATTATAAGTAGTTGCAAAGGAATTTTGCAATTACTGGCATAAACCAGACGTGGTGGCTCATGCTTGTAATCCCAGCATTTGGGAGGCTGAAACAGGAGGATCTGGGTTCACAGCCAGCCTCAGCTACTTAGTGAGGCTCTCCACAACTTAGTAAGACCCTGTTTCATAAATAAAGAATAAGCCGGGCGTGGTGGCACACACTTGTAATCCCCGTGCTTGGGAGGCAGAAACAGGAGGATCGCTCAGGTTCGAAGTCAGCCGCGCTGGCTTAAGAGACCCTGTTTCCAAATAAAAATAGAAAACAGGTCTGAAAGTATAGCCTGGAGGTAGAAGAGTTCCATCCCCAGTACCACAAAAAAAAAAAGAAGAATAAAAAATGGGGCTGAGGGTGTATCTCGGAGGTAGAATATCCCTGGGTTCAATCCCCAGCACCACACACACACACACACACACACACACACACACACACACACAAATACCTGGCATATTGTAAATATTTATATTTTAACATAAAGCTATTATATAAAAGTCCATATATAGCCGGGCATGGTGGCACATGCTTGTAATCTCAGTAGTTGGGAGGCTGAAACAGGAGGATCACATAGGTTCGAAGCCAGCCTCAGCTACTTAGTGAGGCTCTCAGCAGTTTAGTGAGACCCTGTTTCCAAATAAATTATGAAATAGGCCTGGGAGTGTAGCCTGGAGGTAGAAAGCCCCTGGGTTACATCCCCAGTACCACCAAAAAAAAAAAAAAAATGCCCCTGGTTCAATCTCCAGTACCACAAAAAGAAAAAAAAGTCCATATATGACCCACTCGTCAGATATATTCTATGGAATATGCCATTCTAATTTAATCATAATCCAATTTAAAAAATAAACAGCAAGCCGGGTGGTGGCGCATGCTTATAATCCCTGTGCTTGGGAGGCGGAGACAGGAGAATTGTGCAGGTTCAAAGAAGCCAGCTGCGCTGGTTTAAGAGACCCCGTTTCCAAATAAAAAGTATAAAATAGGTCTGGGAGTGTAGCCCGGAGGTAGAAGGGTTTCCAGGAACCCCAGTATCACCAAATAAATAAATAAATAAACAGCAATGTATATGTGTATATATATATATATATTGCAAAGTCTCCCTTAATAGTTACACATTTACATTGTTTCTGTTTTCCTGGAATTTTGTATTTCCATTTCACTTCCTCCACAGAATTCGTGTCTACTGTAATATAACTTTTAATGCTTAAAAATTCTTTATGGAGCTGGGACTATTGCTCAATGGAGGAGCATATACTTAGGCTGTGCAAGATCCTGAGGTCAGTACACACACACACACACACACACACACACACACACACACACACACCTTTTATTTATTCCCTTCTTTTATTTACCTGCCACAAAGATTGTATTTGAGTTTGAGTTATTTTTAATTTTCTGTGAGCATAAAACCAGATTAAATTTCCTCCTGGAATAAAATATCAAAATAATTATCATTAGTAGTACCACTCAATCAAAACAGCACACATACATCATATTTTAATAAATGTAAAACGTACAAGTACAATCAATCTTACTGGAAGTGCCTGGCAGTGAGATGGATGTGACTACTCTTTTCAATTAGTTGATGAGCCCATTAATGATGTTACGTCCTGCCGGGCCGAGACCGGGTTCAGCATAAATTCCACTCTGCTTGGCCATTTTTTACGGATGAGAGGATTGAGGACCCATGCTCACATAATTAAGCAAATGGGACTAGATGCCGCTTCGCTACTTGAGCTCTTCCAAGTGATTTGTCAAAACCTCAAGGTGATCTGCTCACAAAACTGACTTCTAATGACATATTGGCTGACACTTTTGGGCGAGGGTGTTCTTCAATTATGTTGAAAGCCTTGGAAGGCACCTGGCGTTCAGAAGGGACGTTTCCTTTCTCAGCCGCTGCAGCAGCATCTCAGATTGCCCTTTGGTTTCATGCCCCACGGGTTTTCATGCAGCCCTTCCTTCCTAGACAAGTGCTCTGCCCCTGAGCAGCGTCCCCAGGCCTGTATCCCTTCTTCTCTAAAGGGAGAAGGGTAATTGTGGATGGGGAAGCAGCCCTTAGTCACTTTCTCTCACAATTTTTTGGGGGGTACTAGGGATTAAACCCAGGGATATGTTACCTTGGAGCTACACCTCCAGCTCTGTGTGTGTGTGTGTGTGTGTGTGTGTGTGTGTGTGTGTGTGTGTATGTGTGTGTGTGTGTTGCTGGGGATGGAACCCAGGGCATTCTACCTCCGAGCTACACTCCCAGCCCTATTTTTTATTCTTTATTTTGAAGCAGGGTCTCACTGAGTTGCAAAGGGCCTCACTAAGTAGCTGAAGCTGTCTGCAAACCATGATCCTTCTGTCTCAGCCTCCCGAATGCTGGGATCACAAGTGTGTGCCACCATGCCCGGCTTTTTTTTTTTTTTTTTTTTTTAATTGTGAAACAGAGTCTCACTAAGTTGCTGGGAGTCTCACTAAATTATTGAGGTTGGCCTTGAGCCTGTGATCCGCTGTCTTATCCTCTCAAGTACTAGTTCGCAGGCATGTGTCATTGCACTTAACTTCACAAAAATAATTTTTTTCAAGATTTAAGGAAGTTTATTAGAAAGATAGAAATACAGCCCCATGCCAGAGTGGCATGGAAGGGTGACTCGAATGAATACCCCCCACAAAAATAATTTTAAGGCTAAATATACACAAAGGCTGAAAACTTTTATTTATTTTTATTTAGTTATTTATTTGTGGTACTAGAGATTAAACCCTGAGAATTCTACCTCTGAACTACACCCCCAGATCTTTTTGTTTTTTATTTTGAAACAGTCTTACTAGATTGTTGAAAGTCTCTCTAAATTACTGAGGCTGGTATCAAACCTGCAATCCTCCTGCCTCAGCCTCCCAAGTACTGGGATTACAGGAATGTGCCACCATGCCCAGCCAATTGATTGCTTTACGGAGACTTCTCAGTCTTCTTGAGCATCTGAATGTCCTGTTCCTCTGTTTGAAGACTGCTGTCTTAGGGCAGCCAGAGGTATTATTACATGAAGCCAGCCTGAGTTCAGGTGAGGCAGTGCTGTGATCTCCGGCCTTGCGGATGGGGAACTAAGTTCCTTTGGTCCTCAAAGGTGAGGGAACGGCATCCCAGGAGAGGGTGCTTCCTGTGCCTTCCTGGTGGGATGTGCATAGGGTAAAGGAACCTATGCTTGGCATGGGCTGGGCACCTGGGTAAATGCTCGCGCAGGGTGGCCCCCAGCAGCTTGGTGGCCTCCATGCAGACAGGGTCCAAGAGCATCGCATCCTCCCCGCGCTCTCTGTCCTAGCTTCCGCTCTGGGTCTGTCCCCTCCACAGAGGAGGGGCCCCCACCCTTCACAGTGTGTTAAACCCCTGCCCTGTTTGATCTCTGGCAGGTGCAGCGTCCCCATTCCCGGGAGGTAACCAGCCCCTCAGAAGAGAGAAACCCCACGCCCAGCTCGTATATTTATTACCGTCACACTCTCAGTGACCTCCCTGCTGGTACCTGCCCTCTATTTATTAGCCAACTACATCCCTGTTGAATGACTCGTTTCCTCCAAGACGAGGGGCAAGGAGGGACAGGACCCTCAAGAATTCAGTGCCTTAAACAGAACGTGAGAGAAGGAGAGAAGCCAGCCGCGGACCCGCGAGAGCTTCCGCTTCGGACGAAGCAAGACTTGGCCTTGCGAGGGGCAAGCCGGGGCCCAGAGAAGAAGAAGCCGGCCCGGAACCTGCTCCTAGAACCTGTTCCTGGGCCCAGGACTGCACAGACAGCCACCTTTGCTGGGGAGCTCCTGGCCACGACAGGGGTGCAGGAGTTTGGTGTGGCAGGCAGGCAGGGGTAGAGATCTGGCCGTGGCCTCCACCTGGAAGCAGCTCTTCGCCCTGGAGACAGGGACGTTCAGCTATGGAGAACAGCGCCTGCCTGGAGCGCTCTCGGCCTCTGAGGCCGCTCCTCACATTCTGCCACCTGCTTCTTCTGAGACCTTGTTCTTCCAGCCAAGGCACTGGCACCCTGCCCCCTCTCAGGGACACGGGCAGAGTGGGCCCCAGGCTGGACAGAGTGCAGGCTGGACAAGGTGCAGCCCAGCAAACGGGGATGAGGTCACCAGGAGAGGGGCCCTGTGTCCCAACCCCATGGCTGTGGAAAGCGGACCGGATTCCTGAGGGCTCGTGGCCCCACCAGCTGTCCCGCAGGGCCGTCTGACTGCCGAGCCAGATTCTCTTGAATAAAGCATTCTAGTCTGGAAGCAGCTTGTCCAGGGGCATGTGTCTGTGGGAGTGGCGGGCAGGAGCAGGAAGTGCAAGCAGGACAAAGGGAGGCTGTGGGTAACCCCGAGGAGCACAGAGTCACCCAGCCTCAGCTTCCTCTTCTCAGAAGACCTGCTGCGTCCAGGCGCGGTGACACATGCCTGTAATCCCAGCACTTGGGAGGCTGAGACGGGAGGGCCGCAGGTTTGAGGACAGCCTCGGCAACCTAGTGAGACTCCCAGCAACCTGGCGAGGCCCTGCTTCCAAACAAAAAAATAAGAAGGGTGGGTATGGCTTGTAGGTTGAATCCCTGTGGGTTAAAGAAGGAAGGAAGGAAGGAAGGGAGGAAAGGAGGGAGGGAAGGGGGAAGGAAAGAAGGACCCACTTAGGCTATAACACAGTGTGTCACAGTTCATGAAGCATTGGAAGGCTTCTCCTTTCTCTGTTTGACAGCTGAGGAAACTGAGGCCCAAGAAGGCAAATGACCGATAGAGAGCCCAAAGGGCGCTGAACTGGAAATCAAAGGTGGGGCCTTGTCTCTAGCAGGCCAAGCAACTCTGGGTTTCCCTCTGCCTTTATTTTCATCCTTAATTTGAGGGGCTTAGCTAAATGGCGTTGACACTTCTCACAGGGCCTGGGCTTTAATCTCAGTTTTCTGGATAGCCTCTCGCAGTGTTACCTCAAAGGTAGAGGCCTAGTCTCAGCCATCTCTGAACAAGAGCACAGTTCCCTTCTCCTGCTCCAGAGCCACCCACAACCAGCCCAGTGCCTGGCCCTCCAGACATCGTGGGGAACGCAGCTCCCAGGCGCTGCAGGCCGCAGGAGAGACAGCCGGGGACAGGGGGACTGACTTGCACCACCTCCCACCTGCTGGGCTGCCAGATGCGAGAATCTGTGGCCAATTTCTTCTTTCTTTTACCTTCCAACTTCCCCTGCTTTTCTCCTTAATGCCTTGACATGAAAACATTTTTTTCTACTTTTTTTTTTTTTTTTTTGGTAGTACTGGGGGCAGAACCCAGAGGCTTTCTACCTCCGGGCTATATCCCCAGACCTATTTTATATTTTATTTGGAAACAGGGTCTCACTAAGTTGCTGAGAGCCTCGCTCAGTAGCTGAGGCTGGCTTCGAACATGTGTGATCCTCCTGTCTCAGCCTGGGATTACAAGCGTGTGCCCCACGCCTGTCTTTTTTTTTTTTTTTTTTTTTTTTTTTTGCGTCCTAACCACTTACTATCAAACTCCCATCTCCTTCTGAACCACGAGGTGTGTGTGTGTCCTTTTATGTTGTGTGTGTTGGTGGAAGGGGGTTCTCCATTCTTTCCTTGGCCCCACTTCCTTGCTTGAGCTAAAACCCACAGGACAGCCGGGCGTGGTCGCGGATGCTTATAATCCCAGCATTTGGGAGGCTGAGACCGGAGGATCGCGGTTCGCGGACAGCCTCAGCTACTTAGTGAGGCCCTCTGCAACTCAGTGAGACCCAGTTTCAAAATAAAGAATAAAAAATAGGGCAGGGGGGTATAGCTCAGAGGTCAAATGCCCCTGCATTCCATTCCCAGACCTGAAGGGAAAAAAAAAACCCTACAAAACCCAGGACAGGCTGTGACCTGCCTCAGGCTTTGGAGGGGGCCTTGGATGGTCCTGCAGGGTAGAGCAGGCCAGTCAGGCAGCTGCCCTTGGCAGCCTGCTCACTGAGGCCTGGGCCCCCCAGGACACTCTGGTCAGAATGTTCTCCTGGCTGGGGATCACAGGGAGGGTGTGGGTCAGCCCCAGGGGACACACTTAGCAGAAGAAGCGCACTTTCCTGCTTCTTTGGCTGGCTGTTCTGAGCCACTGCCTTCTATGGACTGAGAGCAGTCCTCCCCACAAGGGGAGGCCTCCATCTCAGCCCCTAGGACCCCAGCCCAGCCCCTAGGGACTCTCCCAGGCTTCTGGCTCCCTGAGAACACCCACGTGGAGGGCAGCCTCCCCACCCAGTCCAGCGACCCTGTACGGACCTAGACAGAAACCAGGGCAGCTCCCAGAGGTCAGAAGCAAAAGTCTGCGTCCTTGGCCAGAGGCCCTGTAGCAGCAACAAGAAGGAAGGACTTGACGGTCCATCTGACCACATTCAGACCCACTGGGTCCTGACGGCCTTCGCATTTGCTTTCGCGCATCGTGGAGCCGCGCTGGGGTACTAGACGCTGCTCCTGGAACCCGGGAGCCGCTGTGGAATCCCACGCGCAGGGCCTTCCCTGGTGGTCACGTTCCAGAGGACAGGCAGACAGGATATGGGCTGGGTCCTCTCTGCAGCTCAGATCGGGGGCCAGGCTCAGAGCGAAGGAAAAGAGGCTCTTGAGTAGTCTATGGTCTAAAACAAAGAAAGAATTTGGGGCTGGATGGGTTTGCCTACCAAATTTCTTGAGGTGGCTGGAGTAATTCTATTACATGCAAACATCACCAGCACCCCTTCTTCAGTCTCCACAACCCACAAACCAGGGACGGAAGGGAGGGGGACAGAGTCCCTGACTCCTGGGGGCTGGACCCTTTCCCTCCTCTCTCTGGAGCTGGAGTTGCCCGTATCCAGTCTGAATGGGCAGTCAGAGAGTGAGAGGGTGCAGAATGAAGGAGTGGTGGAGAGGACACCTGGGCCCCCAGCAGGAGTCTCCTGGGGGCAGGTGTACATGGTAGAAGGACTGTCCTGAGCTGCTTGGCTCTTGTTGTCCCGAGAGGGCTCTCGGCTGTGGGGTGTAGGTTGGGGTATGGCTGAGGGGGGCTGTCAGATACGACACTAGAAATGATCTCCCACATCATGGGACCCCGGTGTGGTGTGGCCCTGCAGGGAGCCCACAGGAGAGTGGGCATCTTCATGCCAGGCGAATGCACAGCCAGAGAAGAAATGGCGCAGCCGAGAGAGACTTTCCCCCCGTCCCTGCTGCCTGATCTGGCCGTGGTGGCACATGCCTGTGATCCCAGGATTTGGGAGACTGAAACAAGAGGATTGCAGGTTTGAGGCCAGCATCAGCAACTTTAGCAAGGCCTTCAGCAACTTAGTGAGAGCCTGCTTTAAAATAAAAGGCCAGGCACAGTGACGCACACCTGTAATCCTAGTACTTGGGAGGCTGAGAAAGAAGGATTGCAGGTTTAAGGCCAGTCTCAGCAACTTAGAGAGACTCTCAGAAACTTAGTGAGACCCTGTTTCAAAATAAATTTTAAAAAAGGGCTGGGGGTGTAGCTCAGAGGCAGAGCACCCCTGGATTCTATCCCCAGTGCAAAGGGAGGAGGGGAGAGGGAGAAGGGGAATAAATAGAAGAGAAAGGGACTGGGGAGAGGAAAGGATGGGTGTGAGGGTCGATGACACCCCTCAGAGATGCCTGGACCTAATCCAGGCCTTGCCCAGGGGAGGGAAAAAGTTAGTTTTAAACTAGATGGATTATCCTAAAAGGGGCTGAATCTTTAAAAAAATAATAAAAGGGGGTGGGGGACAGGGATGTTGGAAGATCAGCCCATGATGCTGTTAAGAGACAGGAAGAGGAAAACCAACGTAGTTACATAGAAGCAATGACTGGAGAGGGAAAAGCTTGTCCGCAGGCTACTGTTTGCTCCATAAACAAATTACCCATGTAGAAAAATAAGAAATGTTGCCAAATTGTAGTGGTGGTGTGTCAGATGGCCTGGACACTCCCGGAGCAGTGACCTCTGTTCCCTCCCTTTGGACCCATGCTGGCCTGTTTTGACCCCATTCCCACCCCAGCTTCAGGAGCACTGGCGCTATGCTCTCTGTCTCTTGGTCTCCGTCCTGCCAAGCATCCTGTGGTCACCAGGTTCAAGGAAGCTCCAGGTGACACATGGAGATGGGGAGAGAGAGAGAAATGCTCAGTCAACCCAAGCCCTTCCGGCTCCCGGCCACGTCAAATCAGCTGAGGCTTCAGACTTTGCAAAGTGAAGCTGCCTGCTCCCTCTCTGTCCCGATTGATTTCCTAACCCACAGAATCACGAGATCCCTTAATAACAGATTGTTTCAGGGTGATTTATTACGCAATGATGGGTAACAGCCAGGAGGGAGGGGAGGAGACCGCGGCGTTGGGGAAAGGCGCTCTAGACCTCCACCTGCTGCAGAGGTGAGTGCAGGGCCTGCGGCACTGTGGCCAGAGGCCTCCCAGTGGGCTGGGGGTGATACAGAGGAGATAGGGCTCTGGGAGGTGTGAACAGGTCGACAGCAGCGGCCAGGCCTCAAGGGTCTGCGGTTTTCTGTGCTGTGGAGGGGAAGCACTGAAGGGTCTGGAGCAGAAGAATAAAGTGACATTAGCTACATTTTAGAAAGCTCACTCCGCCCACCATGTGGAGAGTGATCTCTAGGGACACAGACTGAGGTCCAAATGCCACTTAGCAGGCTGTGGCAAATCCAGGCAACCAATTCACCGATTACAGTGGATTGTTCTAGGAAGAAATCCTGGGGATCTTAAAATGATCCTGCACAGCCTCAGCCCTTGCTTATCTGCTGGGAAAGCACTTACTGCAGAAGTGAAGGTATCACATGAGAAAGGCAGGAGAAGGAGGGGAAGGCTGCGCTCCAAGGGAAGAGCCTCTGGGTGGCCATTCCCTGGACTAGAACGGGGCCTGGGCAGGGATTATGGTACAGGAGGAGTCTGGAGAGGGCACTTCCAGGAGAGGAAGTGGCCACACAGCATCACATCACTTTATAGTCCCTCTGGAAACCTTTCTTTCTTTCTTTCTTTCCTTTTTTTTTTTTTTTTTTTTTTTTTTTGCGGGTCTGGGAATGGAACCCAGGGGCATTTGACTTCCAAGCTACACCCCCTGCCCTATTTTTATTCTTTATTTTGAAACAGGGTCTCACTGAGTTGCAGAAGGCCTCACTAAGTAGCTGAGGCTGTCCGCGAACCGTGATCCTCCGGTCTCAGCCTCCCGAATGCTGGGATTACAAGCGTGCACCACCACGCCTGGCTTGGACACCTTTCTTATACATACCACATCTGGGTGACTGCCTTTTGCATGGTGCACTTTAGTGACCCTGTTATTTTCTCTCCCCTTTCACACAAGGGAGGCGTGGAGCAAGAAGGCTCTGCAGGTAAACTTCCAGTCAGTCCCAGCTGACCTGTCTGCTACTGTCTAGCTAACTACCTAACAGAGCTTCCTCCACTCAATAAGACGCTGGGCAGAGACAGCTCAGCTGAGCACCTGAATTACCCAGGTTACACAGCGAGGAGTAAGACATCATCTCTGCCCTTAGAAAGTTTGTCAAAAGGGCTGGGGTGTAGCTCAGTGTTAGGGCACTTTGCCCAGCCTGTGCAAGGTCTCAAGTTTGATCCCCAGCACTGAAATAAAACACGAGTCAAAGAAATTAGATTATAACAGAAGAAAAGAAAGTTGGTGGCATTTGAGCTGTGCTTTGAAGAATAGAAAGCCACCTGAAAGGTGACTGGAAAAGCCTAGGTCTAGGTAGAGGAGACTCAGGCAGGAACGCCAAGCTGGATTTCAAGTATTCCCTTCAGCTGATGCAGGGAAGTCTGGGCTTTGTCACGTAGCCAGAGGCCCTGAGTTGCTTTTGTTTTGTGGTACTGGGGAATAAACCCAGGGATATTCTACCTCCAAGTTACACTTCTGCACCCCCCTCTTTTTTTTTTTTTCTTTTGGAATCAGGGTCTTGCTAAGTGGTGTGGCTAAGTGGTCTTGGGCTAATACTGGCCTTGAACCTGCAATACTCCTGTCTAAGCCTCCCAAGTACTGGGATTAAGGCCTGTGCCACTGCTTCTGGCAGCATAGAGAGGGTGTGTGTGTGTGTGTGTGTGTGTGTGTGTGTGTTACTGGGAATGGAACCTAGGGGCTTTCTACCTCTGGGCTATACCTCCAGACCTATTTTACATTTTATTTTGAAGCAGGGTCTCACTAAGCTGCTGAGAGCCTCACTAAATAACTGAGGCTGGCTTCGAACCTGCATGATCCTCCTGTCTCAGCCTCCCAAGTACTGAGTTTTTTGTTTTTTGTTTTTAAATAGAAATGTGACAGGATCTTGAGATTCAGGGCTGAAAGAACATTCAGGAATTTTTGCCTCTTCATTTTACAAGTGAAGAAGCCGAGGCCCAGGCTTCTTCCAAAGCCATGCAAGTCGGTCAGGTGAGCCAGAATTGTCAAATTTAACTGTTCAGGACTGGGGTCAAATTGGAGCCTTGTGGCACCTCTTCCATAGGCTGAAGAGTGGAGGAGGGGAAAAGGGAGAAAGGGAGGAGGAGAAGAGGGAGAAGGGGAGGAGGGGAGGAGAGGAGGAGAGGAGGAGGGAAGTGGAGGGAGGAGGGGTCTGCTCCCAGCCTGAGAAGCATGCCAGACCATCTGTGAGGTGGGTTCCCTCCACACACTCTGGTGGGAAATCAAGGGCCCAGACAGGGCGGCGACAGGACTGAGCTTTGGTGTGGAAAGATGGCTGTCTGTCAGCACCAGAGCCCAGCAGCTGTTTTCCCAGAGAAGCTTGACCCTTCCCTTTCCTGAGGGAAGCCCGAGTGCGCCCCTCCCCTGACACTGGCGGCAGCTGAGGCCCCACCTTAGGGGCTCCGGGCCAAAAAGATGGTGTGTTGCTAGTCCCCCGAGCAAACTTTGCTACCGTGGAAAACACCTAGGCAGGATGGGCAGGCAGAAAGGAGGCTGAGGCTCCCTCGCAGAGCCGAGCCTTGGGTGTCATCTGGGTGCTGGGCACAGGGCACTGCCCCGTTCTGACTCCAGAGAATCAGTTGCTCTTCAAGATCACTCCAAGCTGTCCTTGTTGGGGCTCAGGGCTGGAGGCTCCACGGCCACCCCAGCCTCTGCCTTTCTTTCTCCTCCTCTCTCTAAAGCCCTGCCCCCACCCAGCCAGCCTGGGCCACCCAAGAGTCACCGGGCAGGCACCAATGTAACCAGAGCCTCACGCTGCCCAGCCACAGCCACAGCCCTGGTGTTTACAGACACGTGGGTCAGGACGCTGGGCCAGGGCAGGAGGCGGGAGCCTGAGGCTCCCCCTTGCAGGGTGACACCCTTCCCTGAGTCGCCCCTTGACCTTTTCCAAGCTCTCTCCCTACCACAGTCCTTTCCTGAAGCCTGCAAGCTTCACAGTTGCCAGACAAGTTGGAAGGAAGTCTGGGGAGGGTGAGAAATTGGCCAAAGGGTGAGAACCCGCCCAGCATCCTGCAGGGTCAGGGGCTGACAGCTGGCCTGGCCAGCCTGCCACATACACAGGAGTCCAGGGCTGAGGGAGGGAGGCCCAGCAGGCTCAGTTCCACATGTGGGTTCCTGTGCAGCAGGGCTAGGCCTGTGTGGTCGTGCAAGTCATGATGCAGGATGGGGAGATCCAGGCAGAACCCAGGGCGCAACCTAGAGCTGCCTGCCCTCCACAGAGACCTGACATGAAATTTCTCATCAGTGGGAGTTGAGGAGGAGCCAGGATGCTCTTACCTCAAATCCAGGAATCCAGGCGGCTCTGGGTGCCTTTGGGACCCTTCTTCAGGGACTAGTCCTGGCCAGTTGTGATTAGCCCCCTTGACAAAGGCTCCACATAGCCATTTCCTGAAAATTTTCATTTTGTATGTATGGAGATTTACCTTCCTTCTACCTCCCTTTCCCCTGAGAATAAAACATTTCCATCCTTTTCCTAAGAAAGACTAATCATTATGTAGCAGTGATAACAAGTAACTCTTAGTAGTGGTTATGAACCACTTGGTTTGTACAGCCCCCTTGGTTCAGTAACCAGTTCCTGACACCACACCCCATCACTAATCAGCTCCACACACTTTTTTTTGTGTGTGTGGTACCAGGAATGGAACCCAGGGGCATTCTACCTCCAAGCTACACCTCCAGCCCCAGTTTTTATTATTTATTCCAAAACAGGGTCTCACTGAGTTGCAAAGGGCCTCACTTAGTAGCTGAGGCTGGCCACAAACTGCGATCCTCCTGTCTCAGCCTCCCGAATGCAGGAATTACAAGCGTGCACTCCCACGGCCGGCTCTCCACACACTTCTGAAAATAGCCAGTTGGCAATAGCCTCCCTTCCACTGACTGTGCTTTGAGGCTAAAGATCAACCAACCAGAGCTGGGCCATCTCTGAATTCCATGCTTCCCCAAAACCTACACAGCCATCTCCAGCTGCAGTATCACTTCCCCAGGTGTCAATTACTCAAAGTCATCCCATCGATAATGTTAAATGGAAAAATTTCCCAGATAAACAATTCCTGACTTTTAAACCGCATGCTCTTCTGAGTAATGACGGAATCTTACACCATCTAACTCTGCCCCTCCCAGGACATGAATTATCCTCTTCTCTGGCATGTCCACACTGTATATGCTACCTGCCTGTTAGCTACTTAATAGCTGTCTTGGTGATCAGACCAACGATGGTGGCACTGCAGGGCTTGTATCTGGGTTTTGGTACTATCCATGGCTTCAGGAATCCACTGGTTGATCTTGGGATGCATCCCCCAAGGATAAGGGGGGACCACTGTATGGGATTACTGCTCAGCTCTGCCCAGAAACGCTGCACCTCACAAGTGCATCTCTCCTTCCCTTGAGCAAGCAGTAAACACAACCCCTTGTTTCAGTCAGATTTGCCATGCGAAATGTCAAAAATGTTAATCTTAACATATCAGCACAGAATAGATTTTATTTAGATTGATTTATTTTTGTCTTTTTGGCACTGGGGATCCGTCCCAGGACATCGCACTTGCAGCGCGGATGCTTTGCTACCGAGCTGCATCCCAGGCCCGCAAGACCTTGTTTCAGATAATGAGCGGCTACATTTTCCTTCAAGACACCCAAAAAAAGATCTTATAATCAATCACAAATTCTTCTAAGCCTAGAGAACAAGATATGTATTGTGTATATATATATATATATATATATATATATATATATATATATATATTTTTTTTTTTCCTAGCTTTGACACAAAATTGGCCTAGGCTGCTCACCTCATGCAGTCAGGAAGCAGAGGGATGGCAGGAGAGGGAAGAGGACGGAGAATAATATACCTTCCAGGACACACCGCTTTCTCCATCTAGACCCCACCCATCTAGATCTCCATTTCGACATCTTCCCAAAATTCTATCAAATTCTTAATCCATCGATGGATTAAACCTGTGATGAGCTCAGAGACCTTGTGGCCCAATAACTCCCCAAACCCCACCTCTGACTATGCCACAGCGGGAACACGCTTTTGTTCCATTTTAAATGGTTCTGGTAAATCATCCTCCAAAAAGTAGCAATTTACATTTCCCTTCCTAGGAAGAATATGTATGTGTGTATGTATGTGTGTATGTATGTATGTATGTATGTATGTATGTATGTATATATGTATGTATGTATTTATTATAGTACTGAGGATTGAACCCAGTAGCATTCGACTTCTGAGCTATACCCCCAGCCCTATTTTTAATAATTCTTCTTCTCCTTCTCCTTCTCCTTCTCCTTCTCCTTCTTCTTCTTTTTGGTATGGAACCCAGGAGCATTCTACCTCTGACCTACATTCCCTGACCTATTTTTCATTCTTTATATTAAAACAGGGTCTCACTGAGTTGCAGAGGACCTCACTAAGTAGCTGAGGCTGTCTGCGAACTGTGATCCTCCTGTCTCAGCCTCCCGAATGCTGGGATTACAAGCCTGCACCACCACGCCCGGCTGTAATTCTTTATTTTGAAACAGGACCTCACTAAGTAGCTGAGGCTAGCCACGAACCTGTGATCCTCCTGTCTCTGACTCCCAAGTACTGGGATTGCAAGCATGCACCACTATGCCCAGGGCCCAGGAAGAATATAAAAAAGGCATTTTGTACTTGCAGATCCTAGTGGCATTCTTTGATACTTTCTTTTTGTGTGTCTGTGTGTGTGTGTGTGTGTGTGTGTGTGTGTGTGGTACTGGAGGTTGAACCTAAGGGCATTCTACCTCTGAGATACATCCTCAGCCCTATTTTATTTTTATTTTGAAACAGGGTCTTGCTAGATGGATGACAGTCTCACTACTTGCTCAGACTGACCTCAAACCTGTGATCCTCCTGTCTCGTGTCCCAAGTACTAGGATTACAAGAGTGTGCTGTTGCACCTGGCTAATAAGACTTCCTTCTAAAAACTTAGGGTTGTAATTCAATTTGAAACCTTTAGAACAGATTTCTTTCTGGATTTATTATATACTGTGGTTCAGTGGTAGCTTTGTCTTTCCCCCCAGTGTTAATGAAAGGGTAAGGACTGAATTCTACTTATATTGGGTGTAACTATCATAAAAGATTTCCAGTGACTCATGTTTGTGAATGGAGTATAAATGTTTGAGAAGCATTGCACTTCCAAAGAAGGGGAGGTTGTTAGCTGCACCCTGCACTGAGAAAATGAAATAGCAATGTCTTAACAGTTATTCTCTATTTGAAAGCTTTTTATGTAAATAACACAGTGTAGAAACTAAAAACCTCTTATCTTTAAAAATAATGATGGAAGGCTGCTCAAATATTGGCTTTCTGTAAAAAAACATTCTGTTAATTTTAGGCTATTTGTAATGCAACACCAATAAAATTGACTGCTTGAGCAGTTTTAGTTACTGCCTTAAAAATAAAAACTTAAGACAGGCGTGGTGGCGCATGCTTGTAATCCCAGCATTCTGGAGGCTGAGGCGGGAGGATCGCAGTTCACGGCCAGCTTCAGCTACTTAGTGAGGCCCTTGCAA